>NC_058413.1:25212196-25282708 GCF_002201575.2 Neomonachus schauinslandi | reverse complement strand
TCCTACAATTAACGTATTGTTATCAATATGACTCTTTATTTTGGTTAACAGTTGGCTTATGTAGATGGCTGCTCCCATGTTGGGGGCATAGATATTTACAATTGTTAGATCTTCTTGTTGGATAGACCCTTTAAGAATGATATAGTGTCCTCTGTGTCTCTTATTACAGACTTTAGTTTAAAATCTAATTTGTCTGATATAAGAATTGCTACCCCAGCTTTCTTTTGAGGTCCGCTGGCATGGAAGATAGATCTCCATCCCTTCACTTTCAGTCTGGATGTATCTTTAGGTTCAAAATGAGTCTCTTGTAGACAGCATATGGATGGGTCCTGTCTTTTTATCCAATCTGCAACCCTGTGCCGTTTTATGGGAGCATTTAGGCCATTCACATTGAGAGTGATTATTGAAAGATATGAATTAATTGTCATCATGTTGCCTGTGAAGACGTTGTTTTTATAGATTGTCCCTGTACATTTCTGTTGTAGATCACTCCTGGGGTCTTTCTCCTTTTATAGAACCCCCCCCTTAATATTTCTTGCAGGGCCGGCTTAGTGGTCACATATTCTTTCAACTTCTGCCGGTCATGGAAGCTCTGCATCTCTCCATCCATTCTAAATGAAAGCCTTGCCGGATAAAGTATTCTTGGCTGCATGTTCTTCTCATTTAGTACCCTGAATATGTCTTGCCAGGCCTTTCTGGCTTGCCAGGTCTCTGTGGATAGGTCTGATGTTATTCTGACATTCCTCCCTCTGTACGTAAGGAATCTCTTCCCCCTAACTGCGCTTAAGATGGTTTCCTTGGTTCTAAGATTTCCAAGTTTTACTATAACAGGCCGGGGTGTTGGCCTGTTTTCCTTGATCTTAGGAGGGGTCCTCTCTGCCTCTAGGACTCGAATGTTTGTTTCATTCCCCAGATTAGGGAAGTTCTCAGCTATGATTTGCTCAAATACATCTTCTAGCCCTCAATCTCTCTCCACTCCCTCCAGGATTCCAATTATTCTGACATTGGAATGCCTCATGGTGTCACTTATTTCTCTGATTCTATTTTCTTGGATTCTGAGTTGTTTTTCCCTGGCCTCCTCTTTTCCCTTTTTATCTATTATACTGTCTTCCAGATCGCTTATTCTCTCTTCTGTCTCAGTTACCCTAGCTGTTAGATTATCTAGATTGGATTAGATCTCACTGATAGCATTTTTAAGTTCTGCCAATTCACCTTTTATTTCTGCCCTTAGAGACTCTATGTTGCCATTAATTGATTTCTCCATTCTAGCCATTGTCTTCACAATTGCTAGCCTGAATTCCATCTCTGACATCTTGGTTATATCTGCATCCATTTGTAAATCTGCAGCATAAGTCATAATCTCTGAGTCTTTTCTGTTTTGGGGGCTCCTCCTCCTAGTCATTCTGTTGATGGGTGTTTGAGGGAATGTATAGAGTCCAAATTATTGACCAGAACCCAAGCAAGATGCACCTGTTTTCTTGGGACCTTAGGGTTGCTGGCCTCTTGTTTTCCCAGCCTGTCTTCTGCAGGAGGGGCCTGCCGTGCTGTTACTCAGGCAACCCTGTTCGGATGGAGCTGCCCTGCGCCCCTGTGGTGGGGGATGGGCTCAGTGGGAATCAGTCTTTGGGGCTTTTGTTCTCTGGTGCCTTTCCCTGGCGGCTTTCGGCGTCTCTTCCACGAGTCAGAGCAGAAGAGACCGTTTCCAACCCTCTGCCTCAGAGCAGAGAGACCTCAGTCTGTTCTTCAGTGAGCTCTCCAGGCCACACTGTCTCGGTTTCTGTCTGTGCTGCTATAAACTGCAGCGTCCTGGGTTGTGCGCCCCTCCCCAGCGCTCCCAGTCCTGCCTCCAGGTCGGGGCACGTCTCTGCCCTTTGTGCTTCTAAAACCGCCAGCTGCTCCCAGTTCGCGCGCTCGACTCCCATTTGGGGTTTCCATCCCGGGGGTTGCCCTAAAGTCCTTTCCCAATGCTACCGGTCTGCGCGAGTCTGTGCCCGGCCCGCAGCGCGCGAGGCTGTCGCTCACCGGCGGTGTAGGATCCCCACGGCCAGGCACCCCCCCCGCTGCCGTTTATCCTCCGATATCTGCCCGCAGAATTATGGCTCTCCGCTTTGTACCTCAAAACCAACTGCCTGCGATATTCTGTTTGTAGAGATCCAGATCTTCTTACATCTCAGGCTGGTGCTCAGAGTGGTCTGGTAGATATCCAGCTCAATTCCGGGGACCAGTTGAAATAGGGTCCTCTACTCCTCCGCCATCTTTCCCCTCTCCAAAAGCATAGGCTTTTGAGTTGTAACAATTCCAGCTCCAAATCTCATTCCTTCTCCTATAAGCTGGGCGACTTTGGCCAACTGACTTAAACTCTCTCTTTAAAGCTCAGCTTCCTCATAAACAAGCAGGAGTTCCTAAGCTGGAGCTTATGCTTTATGGGGGAGACAGCCAAATAATTGGGTATTACATTGCAGTGTGATCAATGATAGGAAAATGCAGGAAGGGATCTGGTCATGGCTCCATCACCAACTAGCCATGGCCCTTTGGAAAGTTTCTTAAAGCCTCTTGCTTTGGTTTATTCATTTGTAAATTGGCAGTTTGGACTGGATCATCTCCAGAGTCGTTCCAGGAATTTATGAAAATAAGTTTGAGTCTAGTCCAAATATAATTTAAATGTGTATGATTCTGCCCCAGGGTGGGTTGGGTTGCTAAAGTGAACATGGAGGTGTCTCTGGTGGTTTTATAGGACTGTGGAAGTGGGAGAGGAGTGGAGACAAAGCAGCAGAGTCTGGATCCCTGGACATATGTAGCCAGTTTCAGCAGAAGCCATCCTTCCAGATCTAAGAACCATGTCTCCCCCTGGTGAGGCTGCTCCCTGGGGAAATGGCTCATCAGTGACAGTGATGGCTGATATTTATTTTGTGCTTACTGTGTCAAGCAAAGTACCACGCACTTTACTTATATGATCTCATTTAATCTTATGAGGTAGGTAATATTATTTCCATCTTTCCCTTCAGATGAGGATACTGAGGACCAGAAGGTTTAGACCATTTGCCAAGTGGCAGAATTAGGACTTGAACCTAGCTCCCAAGCAATGATGTTTTTATTGCACGAATTCCTAAGCTACTAAAGGAAGAACCACCTGAGGTTTCGAAAGCTGAATGAAGTCCCTTCTTTGACAGGCTTTCTTAGAAACAGAAAGTAGAATTTTGCCAAAAGTGCAAGAAATAAACAGGTCCCTGAGGCATTGAGAACAATTTGAAATTCAAAACTCACAAGAGGTATCACCTTTTCTTGAGTCTGATCAATCCCACAAATGCTAATGGTGGAACCACAGATTGGACTCCCAGGGAAGCATGCATCCCATGTTCACAAACAGCGTTAGTTTCAGAGAATATGTGTGTGCTGTGTGAGTGGTGCTGAGTAAGGGATACAGGGTAATGGAGAAGAGAGGTAATTTCTGGTCCCGACCACCTTCAAAGCCTTCACAAGAGTGGGATTTAATTGGGCAGAGAAAGTATTTTCATTTTTAATATAACTTTAAAAAATGTTTAATCATTATATATATACATACTATATATATATATAGTCAGAAAGTTTAAAAAAAACCCCTCAAATTCCAACACTCAAAATAGCCAGTGTACACATTTGGTAGACACCATTCCATTCTGGGTCTCTAGAATAATAAAAAGATAGATGGACTGAGAGCTGGGAACTAGGAGGGTGGAGGATATGGATGAAAACAAGAATTTTCACTGTAAAACTTTATATTTAAACCATATTAATGTATTAGTTACTCAATTAAAAAATAGGTGTGTAGATAGAATTTTATAAAAATGTTATCTTAAACATTATTTAACAATAAAAAATCATTCAATTTGACTTGAACTCAATTTGAAGAAAAAGAAATAGAAAGGATCTCTGAATTCAAATAAATGTTTCTTTAATATGAAATATATTTAGTTCAAAAAGATACTTCTAAGTTCATGACAATAAAGTAAGAATATTGACCTTGGAGTGATTCATGCTTTCTAAAGATACATGTTTCCATTTTAGATGGGATTGATTGACTCCTTATTCTGAAAGATGATAAAATTAACATGTGTTGTCCCTCATATTTCCCTTCCTCCACTTACTGATTCAAGTTAGTATCTTTTCATTTTCCTATTGCTGAGGATTGAATACTTTTATTCTTTTTGATAAAATCAAAACCCAGATTCCACAGTTGTTTAGTCTTAGATCTAAATTTAAGTGTGTTAAATATTTGCCACCAGTCCTTCTATCTTGGTTACCCTTTTGTATTTATTTCTTTATTTGGATTTACCTCTCAGATGTCTGGATTTCATAATGTAATGGATTCCTACGAATCTGTCTTGTGTATATATTCTTCTCTCTTTCTGATAGTTCTTGGTTTCCACTGGGGATCCACGTTGTTCTGAGGAAACTAGCTTTTCCTTGAGCTCCAGGTATGGAGCCCATGACCCAGGCTGAGCAAATCAGAGTATTCTGTATCCTCGATGAGGGTTATCTCTATGACCTAAGCTAGTGCACTCAGTGAATTTCAGGAGATTTTTCTGGGAAAGTGGGGATTAGAACTCTCTTCCTCAGGATTGTGTGATATGAGGATATGAATCATAGAACTACAGCAACTATTTTTTTCCTTCCATAAGGGAAGTTAGCCTGAGGATAAAGTCACTACAGTGAGGAGGGGCAGAACAAACCAAATTTCAGAGAACTGATACTGAACCCCTGACCATATCATGGACTCTGGATTGGGCTGCACCTGAAGCCCTCCTATCATTGGACTTCAGTTATGGGAGCATAAGTTCTTCTTTTAGATTTCTGACTTTTCTGTTATTGCAAAATGAAGAGTACTAGTTAATGCAATTGTGAAGATAGCTGGTGACAACAACTAATGGAAAGAGCATTCCTTTAAAGGAAATGGCATGAACAAACCTTCAGAGGCCAGAGAACAGACAGCATGTGGTTTAGTCTTTGGGAACTTAGTTTTTCTTAAGTTACAAGGGACCTTATTCTTGTTAAAGAGGAGTAGAACCTTGGACTGAAGACTTGCCTATCACAGTATATTTCCTTATAGGAAGATCTTTTTTTAAAAAAAGATTGATGTATTTATTTTAGTAAGAGAGAGAGAGCATATGAGTGCAAGTGGGGGCAGGGGCAAAGGGAGAGGGAGAGAGAATCCTTAAGCAGACTCCCCACTTAGCATGGAGCCTGACATAAGGCTGGATCCCAGGATCCTGAGATAATGACCTGAGGTGAAAGCAAGAGTCAGACCTTAACTGACTGAGCCACCCAGGCGCCCCTCCTTATAGGAAGATCTTACCTGGTGCTGGGAAAATGTAAAGGAGCCAAGAAGAACCTGGTGGGGGAGTGGGGAAATGAATTGTCCTGGCAAATAGATGAAGCTCATTTCATTCTCTTGTGGAATGTTATTAGGCATTGGTTACAGTTCAGTCCTGGGACAAAGAGAAACATTTGCTCCTGAGTAAGAGCAACCTTAACTCATACTAATGAAAGTGACAACTTTTTATCAGAAATTCTGATTGCAGTTTGTCTATCTACAGGAAAAAGTCCTGTTTTGTAACCTCCTGAAAGAGTACAACTTTGGAGCCACTGATCTCTAATCTGGTTGGAACTATGAGCCAGGACAACTGCAGGATGTGGGTGACTGTGCAAGATCCCTATTGCCACTAAACTGCCCTGCATAATTGGGGAAGATTGCCTTTGGAAATATTTGACTTGGGGAATTTCAACAACAATCTCTGATTCTTAGAGAGGCAGTATATTGTAGTACTTAAACACTACGCTCCAAGGTCAGATTGCTTGAGTTTGAATCCTGGCTCAAGCATGATCCTAAAATCCCATTTAATCTATAAAATAACTCTATGTGGTATTAGTATTCTCATTGTAGAGATTAAAAAGTGAGGTTTGAAAATTTTGTGGTTACCAAATTCATACAACTAGTTAGTGGCAGAGATAGGATGTAAACCAGGGTCAATCTGGCTTCACAGTCTTTATTTTTACCCCTCAACTACCTTTTATCACTTCTGTTAGGAGATGCCACCCATAAGCTCACTGTTGCAGGGAGAATACCTTTTTCTGATTTTTCTAGAGAAAGGAATGGGAGCCTGAAAGGTTGGGTCATTTCTCAAGCAGATAAGAGTTGGGGAAACAATTACCAGTTTCTCCACTTTCTGCGTCTCTCACCTCTATTCTATTCCATACACTACTGCCAGGAAACTCTATGTAATACGCAGCTCCAGTCATGCAATCACTGGGCATTAACATCTCCAAAATCTTATCATTATTGGGGCACCTGGGTGGCTCAGTTGGTTAGGCATCTGCTGTCAGCTCAGATCATGATCCCAGGGTCCTGGGATCGAGCCCCATGTCTGAGCTCCCTACTATGTGGGGAGCCTGCTTCTGCTTCTCCCTCTCCCTTTGCCCCTCCCTACCCCTGCCTGCTTGTGCTCTCTCTCTCTCAAATAAATAAATAAGATCTTTTAAAAAAATCTTCCCATTATCTACAAATCAAACTCTGACTGCATATTTCCATTCTTTCCCTCCATAGAAATAAAATAAAATTATGGTCCAACTCTTCAAATTTTAAATAACACTATAGACTTCTACTTTCAACTATAATACAGTAGATCACAGCAGAAGGACTAGAAAGGTTGGAAGACATTGAGAGCTCCTAAGGCAACCAGGATTTGAGGAGACAAAGTCCCAAGGAAGACGGAATCATGCAAGGTCAGTTGACATTTTGAGTGACTTTCTAATCTCAGGTTGTTTTTCAATTTTGGATTTGAGACAAAAAGCCCAGGTGGGAGGCATCTACCAAGAGGCAGAGAAACCGTAGAAGTTTTGATAGTCTTGTAGGGCTGGTGAGACAAAAAGCTGATGCTTAAAGAACTAAGAAAACAATGAGAAGAGACGGCTGAAGAACTAATCCCAACACTCCATTGGATTCCCCACCCCTCACAATTTGCCAAATTCTGAAACTGCTTATGGTAAGAGATGAATAAACCTAGGCTCTGAAAAGCAGAATGGAATGTTGTTAGTGTCATAATGCTAAAGGGCAAAGGATTAGGATCCAGGACCAAGCAGGTAGAAAAATACTCAATAAACATCTGAAGCCTTTTTTTTTTTTAAGATTTTATTTATTCATTCATAAGAGACAGAGAGAGAGAGAGAGGCAGAGGGAGAAGCAGGCTCCTGAGGAGCAGGGAGCCCGATGTGGGACTCGATCCCAGGACCCTGGGATCATGACCTGAGCCGAAGGCAGACACTTAACCATCTGAGCCACCCAGGCGCCCCATCTGAAGCCTTTATTGGGAATTCCAGAAGGTGGAGTTTACCCAAAATGGTGAATTCTTGCCATAACTGCAAATCTACTTCAAATCAGCTAAGTACTTGATTGGTGGAAGTTGATAGCCCCTCATCTGTCTGACTCACAAAGGAAAGAGTGAAGCTTTTCAAGAGGAAGAGAACATTATTCAATGTTTTGACAGCTTTTCATACAACTTCAATAAAACATTACTAGGACCAAATGACAAAAACCTCGAAAAAAACTAGACAATAGAAAATATGTATGGAGGCAGTAAATAGGTCTAAAAACTGTATAATTGGAGTGCCAGAATGAGAGAAGAGAGAATGAACCAAAGCAACACTGAAGAGGTAATGGGCAAGAATTTTCCAGAATGGATGAAACCCACAGTTTCAGTGATTCCTGCAAATTCTGAGAAGAAAGAATCGGAAGAAAACCACACCTAGGCTTTCACTGTTACACTCTGAAAAACAAAAAATCAAAGGCAAGAGACAGAGAGAAAATCTTAAAAGTAAGCAGAGAAAAAAATTAGTTCCATGACTTTTCTTAAGAAATAATGGAAGCCAGAGACTTTGGAATGGAATAGCTTCTATAAAGTTCTGAAAAAGTCTTCCAAATTAAAATTCTGTACCCATCAAAAATATCCTTCAAATGTTAAGGCCAAATAATGACTTTCCAAACAAACAAAAATAACTAGAATGAGCTACTAACAGACTAAGGAAGAAGAAAAACTATCCTAGTTTGGAAAGGACCTTAAAAGACTATCTGGACCTTTCCTCTGTCTCTGGGAGCACAAAATGCCCTGCTCTTGAGGTGCTCAGAACCTAGTGGTAATCTGTATAAAGTCTGCACATTGCCTGACACAGGGTGCCCACTCAGTAAATGAAAGGGATTAATTACACTATCACTAGATTTCATCTAAAATCTTTACCTTTCTGTTCTTGTTGGATGAAGGACAACAAAAAGGTTTCTTTGTTCAGACAAATAAAGTCTTAGAATTCTACAGTGTCTAAATTGGAAGGGTAATAGTCTGGTTCACTGCCTTAGAGCAAAGGGATTGAGGATTGTACCACCTTGTGGTAGCCAGCCTCTAAGATAGCCTCCCAGTGATTCCCATTGCCTGGTATTCACATCCTTGTATATTCTGCTCCATCCATGTACCAGGTTTGTTCTGTGGGAGCAATAGACTATGGCAGAGTAATGGTATGTCACTTCTAACGTTAGACTACAGAAGAGACAGAGACTTCCATCCTGGGCATTCTCTTTCTTTCTCTTTCAGATTACTTGCTCTAAAAGAAGTCAGCTGCCATGTCATGAGCAGCTTCACAGAGAGGCCTTCATGGTGAGAAACTGAGGTGAGGTCTCCAGACAATGGCCACATCAATAAGCTTGGAAGTGAATCCTTTGGCCCCAACTAGGATTTCAGATGATTAAAGCCCTGGCTGACAGCTTGACTACAATGTCCTGAGAGATTGTGAGCCAGACCTACCCAGCTAACCAGCTCCTAGAGTCCTGATCCTCAGAAACTGTGTGAGAATATAAATGTTTCTTATTTTAAGATGCTAAGTTTTAGAGTAATACAGCAATAGATACTAATACACCCCTTATACATGTTTAATAAATATTTGTGGAATAATTTAATGCACCTGTATTTGGTTCCTCATCCTAAATTCAACATATTGAGTAACTTTCCCAAGATCCCACACTTGCCTCTTCCATACCAATGAGTCATCTTTTTGTTTCTTGATCATGGCATTTCCCCAGGTCTTTTTCTTCTTTTCTTTCTCCTGCTCACATCCTGTCTTCAGCCAGATGGGGCAAGATGGTTAGACTGTGGGCCCCTTGGCTCAGGTTGGTCCTTCTCCACTGCAATGACTGGGCCTGTTCTCCTTAAGAGAGAATAATCCTGACCTTATTATGCATCCAGAAGCTATGGGAATTATTTCCCTCCAGGCTTGTTTTCATTACAAATTTCAATTACATTAACAGAAAGTAATATTTGAGCTCCTGAAGGAAGAATCATTTTAAAATTATTCCATTCCAAAAAAAAAAGTTAAAAAAAATAAAATTATTCCATTCCGATCTTCATATTTCTTTCCAGAGGGTAGGCTGGGGTGGAAGAGACACTTGTGGGAAAGAAAAAAAAGCTTTTCAAGTCATCCCATTATACCAGGACCTGGGCAAAATCAAGGCAGAGGCTGGTAATGAATCCCAGGGTCAAGCCAGATCAAGAAAAAATACAGGCCTGTTGAGAAAACCTGTGTGAGAAGCCTCTGATGTTTTTCCTGCTTCATTGAGAACCAGGATAGGGATTCCCAGAGTCCAGGACGCCAAGACTGCAGTGTTGTCATAATTTGCCACACTGAGAAGAGTTTGGAAATTTCCTGTGTGTGTGTGTGTACAATTGTGCATACAGTGGACTGTAAGTTCCTCCAGGGCAGGTAATAGTCATATTGTCTATCACATGTCAGTTCTAGGCACAAGGTAAATGTTGAGTGAAGGCAAGGATGTGTGTTTTTCAGCTTTGGTGATTATGTATGCTTGTTTTAAGATATGTTTTCTTTATTCATTTTAACCCTTAAAAATGTCTTCCTCCTTCCACAAAAACAAACCAAACCAAAACTAAAACTCAGTTTGGTGATCAAGCTAACAGTTGTTTCTCTTCTTCTGTGTGTCATCTACTGTCTGAGGCCATTTTCATCTATTACTGCATTTTTTTCTCTCAACCTTCTTGGGTTGGGATCAGAGCTCCATTTTACACAGGAGGAGATAAGCTCAGAAAGGTTCTTTCCTTTGCCCAAGCCATGCACATCAGAAATGGCAAGAGATGAAATATGAACCAGTAACTTCAAAGCCCAATGCACTTACCACTACCCACACTGTCTCTATCCATGTGCTAATGACATAGTCCTTCAACCACCAGCTGAATGGCCACCATCTTGAATTAAAAGGTGAGTATGTCAGGACTCTTGGAAGAGGTGAGGCTCTGGGTTTCCCACTCATTTTCAACAGACTGGTTCTACTTTTGTTCACTTTACACTTTGGGTTTTCCTATAAAATTTCATTTGAGCAAAGCTTTCCAAAGCAAATGAAGTCCACATGAAATAAACAGGTCCACTGACCTTAATGATTAGAAAGCCTCGAAGGTCCCTACTATAAAAACCCCCTCCAGTTTCTTCCTTCTGACCCATCAGTCTTCAGTCTCAGAGGCTCCCGGTAACGATGAGTGAGTATGGAGCCAGACCTCCTTTGGCTCAATGCAGTATCTGCTGCCCTCCTGCTATGCTCAGTTTCAGGGCTCAGGCCCCATGGGAAATGGGGAAAACCAGGCAACCTTAAACTGAGACTGTTTAGCAGGTCACAACTTCTAGGAGGCTGAGAGCCAGTATATCCTAATGGCTAAATGTGCAGGCTTTGGACTCAAACATACCTAGTTTAAGTCCTGCTTTCCATTGATTGCAGCTTTTTGCCTGTGGCCAAGTCCCTTTATCTTGTTCCTTTATCTGTCCTCATTGGTCAAACAGAGGGCATAGTAATAAATGTTTCATCAAGTTGTTGGAAAGGTGAAATGAGACCAGGTATGTAAAGAGCCAGCAGCTACCATTTATTGAGCACTTACTATATGCTGTGAGCTCTGCTGAGTGTTTCAGATAGGTTGCCTTATTGCAGCTTCACAGCAACTTTGGGAGGTGGGAATACTTGGCTTATGACTGGTACCTGAGAAGCAGTCAGTCAGTGGGAGTTGTCATTATATGGTTGTTGCTTTACAGCCGCACGGTGTTGGCTTAGCAGTGCCGGGTGACTGCAGTGAGCTCCCACATGCGATGGTGCAGGCTGCGCCTTCCCATGTGCTGCCTCTGCTTGGTTCTCCGCCTGGGGTGGACCCCACCACCAGAGCTAAAGGGTTTTTCTCGGTGGCCTCTTCCTATTGGGTTTTCTCCTCTCTTGACCCGTCCTCAACCTCAATTCCAACTAGATCCCCACCAGCTGGCATTGATAGACAAGAAGGCAAAAAGAATATTCAAAAAATTAGATTTTAAACAAGAAAACTAACTAGGTCCCAGCTCTCCCACTTTCCAGGTGGAGAACAATGTGTGTCATTCACCATTGAGGGGGGAGACCTTTGGCAAATTATAAAATCTCTCCAAGCCCTACTTTCCATATCGGACAAAACTGAAGAAGGAACGAAATGCTCATTGAGCATTTACCACATGCCAGGAGATCCATATAAGCTACCGCAATGGTTCTTAGCGACAGCCTATAATTATGGTCAACCCTTTTACAGATGATAAAACTGAGGCTCAGAGGAGTTAGGCTCACCCAAGTTCATACTGTCATTAGGTGACAGAAGTGAAACTTGAAGGCGGGTTTTCTAAAACCAAGGTGTATGTTCTTTCTGCCAGACCAACCAGAAAATTCCAAAGGGTGTCCTGGAGCTGCTTCCCATCCCCACCCTGGGTATATGGATGGACAAGATCTTTTTCCTTCAGAGGTAAACATCTATCTCTCTGTGAACTACCCACTACACTGGACCCTGCAGCCTTTCAATGAGAGTTTTAAGGGCTATCCTACCTCCCCCTGAGGGCAACCTCACACTCTATCTCTTGCAGGTAATTTGGAATAATATGAGCCTTTGTTTTTTTTCATGAGATTGTTTCTTCTCTGGATCTACAAGCTTGGACACAAACGTAGCTTTGGTCCCTGTAGACAAACACAGTGACATAGCCACATGACTCACTCACCAGTCACTTCCAAAGCCTGGGCATGGCATGACCCTGACCAGCTGTTCTGTCTCCTGGGAAACAGGCTCTTAGGACATGCCTGGGAGGACTCATTCATGTATCAGTCGGTCACCTGCACTGTGCCATCCTGGTAGAGTAGATCTGAAGAGGTGAGGAACAAAGTCTGAAAGCAAGAAGAATTCATGGCTTCACTAGGAAAGAAAGAGGTCTCCTTTTTTTTTTGCTAGGAGAAATTGGTCATTAGGCAACCAGTTGATTTAGAACCTGTTGAGAGCCAGATGCCTGGAATATAGAAAGCGATGGGAACTTAGAGGCAAAACCAAGGTTGGAACACATTGCCTGACCAGCACAAGTAGTAGAATATTCGATATTATGACTGTTGAGGAAAATCTGGAATTCTGTGATAGGTTTGAGATAGGGGGCTCTGCCATTAATTCTACAAACTTTTGGTAAGGGAAAATGAACTTCTTGGGATTGAAAGCCCCTTCTTTCCAAATCTCCTTTCCCAAATATCGGGCACCTTGGGTTTTTGTCTTTAGACTAAAGTTTTGATCTAGTGATGAAATATGTCAATAGTTAACATGTAAATATCCTGGGGAGGAATGATGCATGAGACCGGAGATATACTTCACCCACTGTGCTATTTCAGTTGATTAGGAAAGAGAGAGCTGGATGATTGATCGAGAAGGACTGTAATCTCAGGTAGGATTCAGGGGGAGAATCACAGGAGGCTGTGCTTGATTAGCAGTGTCTTTCTTGGCTGAAGGAGAAGTCTTAGGACAGATGCTTTATAGACAGCTTTGTTGGCTCTACAATAGGTGCACTTCCTTACTCATTCAGTGGCGAATGTGCGACAAGAAGCTTTCAAGTATGAAAGAAGCATCTAGGAGTAAATCAAAATATAGTCATTTTTTTCTCCATTAAAATGACTATAATAGAGAAGTTAGGGAGCCAGAAAAATAAGAAAAAAGAAAAAGAATAATCCATAGTTTTGCCCCAAATATGTGTTATATATATTAACACATGCTAACGTTTTCACATATTTCTTTGCAGCATTTTTTATATGCATTACTTCTTTTGAATACTGGTAAGATTAAATAGTAGTAATTTTGTATCTTGCTTTTTTTTATCGTTATGCCATGAGAACTTCCATACTATTACAAACTTTTTGTTAATCCTAAAATTGCTAATATATTCTAAGTATTGAGGGTGAGCATGTGCTAGATGCCATGCTAAATACTTTGCGTTCACAATTTCCTTTAATCCCCGCACAAACCCTCTTTAGCAGGTAATATTACTGCATTCCTATTACAAAAGCTGAAACTGAGGCTTAGGGATATTAGTTCATGTGGTCATAGCCACACAGCTAGAAACAAAAGAGCTGGCGTGTAAACCCTGGCTTGCCAGCCTGCTGAACATGCGTTGCTTTTTAAAGGATGCCATTATGTCATAGTTTAAACCGACAGTGTTTTTCCTTACTTAATGATACATAAAATAATGGAGCTTCTTACAATCAATTAGCATAGATGAAATTTAGTAGTATTACTACCAGGATTACTCATTATACTTCTACAAATCTCTACACCCTCACCCAATCAATTCTGCAAAATATTTTTTTTTTTTTTTAAAGATTTTATTTATTTATTTGACAGAGAGAATGAGAGACAGAGAGCATGAGAGGGAGGAAGGTCAGAGGGAGAAGCAGACTCCCTGCCGAGCAGGGAGCCCGATGCGGGACTCGATCCAGGGACTCCAGGATCATGACCTGAGCCGAAGGCAGTCGCTTAACCAACTGAGCCACCCAGGCGCCCCTTCTGCAAAATATTTTATTGTATATTTTTGTCCATGTGTGACCTGCCATCCTGAATTCCCAAAAGGTTAGTAGAGGTGTGGACTTTGTCAAATGAAACACTGCTTGCAAAACAAATGAGACAAATCACTAGGATACCCGCAAAACAACTCACGGGGGAGAAATCGAGCTGTCCTTGAGCATTTCTGTTATTTCAATGTTCCAGTGATGATGGGGGAGGAATTCTAGGGAAGAGGGAAGAAAAGGGCAGAAGGGAAATGTTCATTTTTTCCCTAGCACTTTGTTCTTCTACAGGGTCATCTTAAAATCTAGGAACATAGGCAGATACACATAATAAATGGCTTATTGATATTACATGTAATAGCTAGGTTCATCTTGCTGTTTCTCATTATC
This sequence comes from Neomonachus schauinslandi, assembly GCF_002201575.2. Lineage (NCBI taxonomy): Eukaryota > Metazoa > Chordata > Mammalia > Carnivora > Phocidae > Neomonachus > Neomonachus schauinslandi. The sequence goes on along the minus strand of NC_058413.1, from coordinate 25,268,427 downwards.
AATGCATAGTCCAAAGTGCTGATGAAAATTGCGGTGAACACAGTGCCCTTAATGCATTTCCATCGATCCCTACACACACATCTGTGATGCGTTGCCTCACATAATTTGTGCTCAGACTTTCAGAGTAAACTGTGCCATTAATATAGTCCCCGAAGGAGAAATCTAGGGAGTTTAGTCTGTTAAAAAAAAAGATGGTCACTCTATATTATGTTATGATACATCCTGTATTATGGTTTTTATCACAGTCCACCTGGCTTGATAAGAACATCTGTATAATATACATCTCCTCTTTGCCACGTGAATTCCTTAATGCATATAAAATGTCTGACTTTCGTAGTATCATTTTCCCTATGATGAGAGTATGAGCACTTGGAGGGTAAGGATATCTTTAGTTATGAGCTAATCACACTCTGCAGTTTATGGAACACAATTATGATTGGTCCCCTAAGCACCTCTTTCTGGTTTTACTTACTTATTTATTGTATTTTATTTTCATTCCCACTTTCATGGGCAACCATTCTATTCTATTTAATGTGTTTGTTGTTACGGTACACGTTTAGGTCTTTTTTAAAATATATGTTCTTCAAATATATGTTTTTGTGTGCATTTTTTCAATGTTATATAAATTGTATTCAGTTTTATATCTCATTCTATTTTTTATGTTTTTTAATACTAGGTATAACATTTTTTAAAAGCCTTTCCATGTTACTATGGTTACATATAATCCATTGCTTCTCATTGCTACTCAATGCCCCAGGGTAAGTCTCTCCCATAATTTACCTCTCCCCTCTTTTACTGGTGGATCTGCTGGTTGTCTCCAAGGTTCTGCCACCACTGCAATCACACTGCAGTGAATATTTATGGTACCTGGGCTCTTATGGGACTGGGTAAAGAATTCATCTGAGATATATACCTGGGAGTGGAATTGCTGGGAAAAGCTCCCACCCGCAGTGCACACGAAAGTTCTTGTGGCTCCTGGTCCTCACCAAGACTGCCAATGTCCAGCTTTGGGAATAAGTATTTGGTGTAAAGTGATATCTTGTCTTAAATTGCTTTTTCTGGTCACTAACAATTTTGAGCCTTTCAAATACTAACTAACCTTTTATGTTTCCTCTTGTGTAAATTGCCTTTTTATAACCTCTGCCTATTTTTCTCTTAGGGCTATTGTCTTATATAATGAGTTTCCTTGAAGATTTTATTGGTTTTGGTTTCAGAGACTGCAAGTTCTATCACTTACCTATTATTATTATTTTTGTTCATGTTCTTAATTTTGTTATAGTTAAATCCATCTTTTTTTTTTTTTTTGCTATAGCATTTGTATTCTGGAAGTTTTATTACCTGCCATCCTCCCATCCTTCTCCAGCTCTTTGGTTACAAAGATATCCTGCATTTTATTCTACTTATTTTATTGTTTTATTGCTCACATTTGGGTCTTTAGTTCATCTAGAATCTACCGTTATTTATGAAGTTAGACAGGAGTCTAGCTTTGATTTTCCTCCCATAATAATCTGTTTTCTAGTTTCCCAATGCTATTTATTAAACAAGTGTCTTTTTCTATGAACCTGTCAATAAGTTTATCATCTATCTACTATCTGTCCTTATCTGACACTAATTTCTCTTCCACCGCCTGCTTTGTCTGTTTCTGAACCAATACCACACTGCTTTTATTACTGGTCTTCTAATATGTCTTAAAATTAATGATGTTTTGATTAGTTGTGAGCCAACGTAAATATTAGATAATCAAGTTCCTGAAAAACAGTCCAACTGGCATTGTAATTGGAATTGCATTAATTTTACAGGTCCTTACCTGAAGCCCAGGCGTGTTTTTGGCTGTTGGTGACCTTGCGACCGTTGGTCATGGGCTGGATGCCAGGCTCGGCATTAGGGGAAGGGTTGGTGATGCGAGCACATCTGGTGAAGCCTGCCCTTCCAGGCACTCCTCAGGCTCCTGGAAATCCTCACCAGTAGGGATGACTCATGGTTTTGTGAAAAGCTGCTGATCTCATTAGTTTCAGAAAAGATTGCATGGCTGGGCAGGGCCTCTCAGGAGATGCGGTGCTGAACCAGTGCCCCTGAAGCAACACCTCTCACTTCTCTGAAGGTGGTGAAATAGCCAGAGACTGGTTCCCATCCAAACCCTGGAAACCACCGCGGGTGAGGTCATTCCACACATGCCAAGACTTTTGTGAGATTACCATCTGCATAGTCCAGAAAAATCACTCTTCCACTGAACGTTCTCAATGATTGATGGAGAAAAAATTTCTCCAGTTGTAACTGTCATTGCTATTACTAGAGGACTATGTGCTGTATCACACATACACAGGTAGACACACACATCTACAATATTCAGTTACAGAAAAAGCCCAATTATTTCATATTCAAGAAGAGATCACCCTTTTGAACAAAAACAAAGACAAAAAAAAAGAAAGAAATCCTAGAATAACAACAACAAAATAAACTCACATACCCAGAGATGATCGCTGTTAAAAATCTTGATGTTAACCTGTACCCCTGAAACAAATAATACATTATGTTAATAAAAAAATTTTTTTTTAAATCTTGATTTTACTTTTCCTTCTGAATTTTTTAAATAATTGTAGCTATTTCAAGCATAAAGAAATGTGTAGAGTGGTGGTGTTTTGTTTTGTTTTGTTTTTGAGAAATATAAGATTATAACAACAAATAACAGTTGGAGACCCCAGTTCTATTTTCTTCCTTTACTCCAGGGAGATAAGTACTCTCCTGAATTCCCATGCTTAATTTTATACTCTTGCTATCTATGTTTCTAGCCCTAAGCTGGAAGTAGAACTTTTGCACATTTAAAAACTTTATGTAGATGGCCTTATGCTATCTGTCATTCCGTAAATTATGTTTTATCAATATTGATAAGTGCTGCTCACTCATCTTCATTTTAAGTGCTGAATGGTATTCCATTATATACATAGATCACAATTTATCCATTCTTCTGTGGATAGATATTTAAATAATTTCCAAACTGTTGCTCCCACAAAAAAGTTGCAATAAACATTCTTGCACATGCCTCCTTAAGCACATGTTGGAATTTCTCCAGCATGATATACTGGGGAGTAAGAGCACCTTCTGTGCTCCTAGACAATGCCAAAATGTCTTCCAAAGCAGTGATATTTGTTTCGCTTCCTACCAGCAGGCATGAGTGTTACCACTATTCCCTGTCCTTGCAAATACTTGGCATTGCCATAATTCTGAATTTTTATAAATATAATGGTTGTGAAATGGTATCTCATTATTATTATCCTTTGCATTCCACAAAAGTTCATGAGGTTGAGCCATTTTCATATATGTATTGTCTTTCTTGTTGTTCTTACCTGAAAATTGCCTGTTAATATTCTTTTTTTTTTTTTAAAGATTTTATTTATTTATTTGACAGAGACAGAGACAGCGAGAGAGGGAACACAAGCAGGGGGAGTGGGAGAGGGAGAAGCAGGCTTCCCGCGGAGCAGAGAGCCCAATGTGGGGCTCGATCTCAGGACTCTGGGGTCATGACCTGAGCCGAAGGCAGACGCTTAACAACTGAGCCACCCAGGCGCCCCGCCTGTTAATATTCTTGCCCCATTTCATTGAATTGATTATTTTTCTTATTGCTTTGTAAGAATTTTTAATATACTCTAGCTATGGACCATATTTGGCTACATACATTGCAGGTTTCTATACTTAGTACATGGCTTGACTTTTTTAAAAATAAAGACTTAATTTTTTTAAAGCAGCTTTAGGTTCACAGCAAACTTCACAGGAAAGACAGAGATTTCTTATCTACTCCCTACCCCTCATACCCACCCCTCATACATAGCCTTCTCCACTACTGACATCCTCCACCAGAGTGGTACTTTTTTTCCAACTAATGAACCTACATTGACACATCATCATCACTCAAAGCCTATAGTTGACCTTAGGGTTCATTCTTGGCATCACAATTACTGGAGCATATGCTAAGAATATGCTGATTTGGTAAGAAATCACCAAACTGTTCTCCAAAGTGGCTGTACCATTTTGCATTCCCGTTGGCAATGATTGAGAGTTCCTGTTGCTCCACATCCTCACCAGCATTTGGTGTTGTCAGTATTCTGAACTTTGGCCATTCTAATAGATGTGTAGTAGTATCTTGTTTTAATTGGTATTTCCCTGATGATATATGATGTGGGGCATCTTTTCACGTTTATTTGCCATTTGTTCATCTTCTTTGGTAAGGTGTTTGTTAAGGTCTTTGGACCATTTTTAAATCAGGTTATTTGTTCTCTTGTTTTTTCAGTTTTAAGAGTTGTTTGTATGTTTTAGATAACGGTTCTTTATCAGATGTGTCTCTTGCAAATATTTTCTCCCACTCTGTGGCTGGTCTTCTCATCCTCTTGACATTGTCTTTTGCAGAGCAGAAGTTTTAAATTTTAATGCAGTTTAGTTTATGAATTATTTCTTCCATGGATTATATCTTTTGTTCTAAAAAAGTCTTTGTCATATTCAAGGTCATCTAGGTTTTCTCCTGTTATTTTCTAAGAGTTTTATAGTTTTGCATTTTATATTTAAGTTTATAATTCATTTTGAGTTTAATTTTTGTGAGGGGTATTTATCTCAGTTACTTTTGAATGAGCAATAGTTTTAGTGTAAGTATGTCACAAATATTGCTACACTAATAGATGTGTAGTAGTATCTTGTTTTAATTTGTATTTCCTTGATAATATATGATGTGGGGCATCTTTTCACGTTTATTTGCCATTTGTTCATCTTCATTGGTAAGGTGTTTGTTAAGGTCTTTGGACATATTTATACTAATGGGCCATATTTATACTAAAAATGGTTTCTTATTTGTTGTTTATCTGAAATTCAAATTTTACTGTATATCCTACACTTTATCTGGCAACCCCAGTCTGGAGGCACAGGAAAAAAGATCATGGTGAAGTTTGCACTGGCTCTGAAATCTTCCACTTGACTATAAAACGTATTATTCCCAATTACATTTCAGTGGCTGCAGAATTTAAATAACCAAGCCTAATGTTAACAATTTAGAGAAGTATTGTTATTCCAAAAGGAAATCAACTTCACAAGAAGCAAAAAATATGTTGAATGGAATTTTAACTTGCCACACATACGTAACCATAGGTTGTTTTCTAACAAATTCTAAAGTTCGTCAGCACATTGTATGTTTACCCTTTCATACACAAGACTCAGAAATTAGCACAGGTTAAGCCCACTTATTGCAAATTCCTTACCTTGTTTGTGTTGACTGAAGTTTTACTTTGACCTTCTAAAATACACAAAATGCAATTTTAAATTAACAGTTAATTAGTTAAATTCATTTGCATATCTTCTAGCCTTGTGTTCATCATTGCTCTCACATCCTCTTTATGGGTTTGCTTTCCTTCTTACTGAAACATGTCCTCCAATAGTTTAGAGTCTGCAATGTAATTTCTTTTGGTACTTTTATGCTTAAAAAATGGGGTAAAATTTCATAACATTAGAGGGAACTAAAAACATTAAAAGCTAATGAAAAGGACAGTTTTAATTTTGCCCTCACTCTTTTCTTTTAAAATATTATTTTTCATTTACTTGAAAGAGAGAGAGGGTGAGAGAGAGTGCGCATGAGTAGGGGGAGGGGCAGAGAGAGAGGGAGAAGCAGACTCCCCACTGAGCAGGGAGCCTGACGCAGGGCTCAATCCCAGGACCCTGAGATCATGATTTGAGCTGAAAGCAAACGCTTAACCCACTGAGCCACCCAGGTGCCCCTTTGCCCTCACTCTTAAGTAATTGCTTAACTGGTTATAAAACTTTTAACCGACAAGTAGTTTTCCTCATTAGTTTGAAGAGATTGTACTAATGCTCTTGGAGATAGTATTGCTAATGACTTGCTCATTTGTTTGTTGAACTGCATCAGAATGACCCAAGTCAAAATTCTACTCTGACTTACAATAGCACCAAAGGGCTGGCCGAGCCCTCAATGAAGTGATTCTCCAAAGGAAACTGGTAGCCTGACAACCTCATCCAGGTTGCCAATATTTATTTTTGCCCTCGGAACTTTTTTTTTAATTTGAGTTAGTTGTCAACATTTAAAATTAGGGAGATTTTACATTTAAAAAATATGATTTCTAACTTCTCTTTAAAAATCCCAAGACCTCATCATGTACTCCCATGGAAACATTTCACAGGAATAGGCAGAGTAGTAACTGCTTCCTCTAGACAAATCCTGGGACCTCTCTCCCCCACAGGTTCCATACAGCCCAGTTCTTTTATATACATTATTTTTTAGACTCTAGTATTTGAGTTGAAGGTCTCTCTGCTAAAGACTAAGTATGGAACTTCTTGATAAAGACAGAAAAATAAAGCCATATCATGCACTATCCTCCCCAAATACCTAACAAAATGAATACAAAGGAAATTTAAAAGAAGCAAAAAAAAATTCAGTAGTTATAAATAAAGAATATAATATCACATTAGAAAATGTACATTATAAAATGTAAAAGGTAAGGACAAGAAAAGAAAGAAAAAATCTTGAACAGCTCAGCATCATTCTTAATGTCACTCCTGCCCTGAATAAGCAATCCTGAAGAAAGAACATAAGCATAATATTCTTGGGATTTTTTTTTTTTACCATGATTCTTCAACTTAGGGAGAAGCAAAATGAGTCAGTGTAAGATAGTCTAAGGAAAGTTTGTGAAACATCAATGTAAAAAGACGTCCCTGCCTGCCTCTGCATAATCTCAGGACATCAGGAAAGGCAAGTAAGCCCATGAAGATTCACCATTTTTCAAGATCACACATTGAGCTGAGAGAATGAATTCTGTACCTAGAACTCATGTAATGATAATAGCATCCAATAAAAAGAGATAAAAGGCATACAGAGTGGGAGGAAGTCGTGAAAACTGCATTTCAGATGAAAAATTTTCTTACATAGGAAATCCAAAGAAATCTACAAAATGACCATTATAATTAATGTGAAGTTAGCAAAGTCACAAGATAATAGGTTTATATACCAAAAAAATTTGTATTTTATATAGTAAGAACAAATAGTTGGATAATAAAATTTTAAAAATGTATTAACAAATACATGAATATAAATTTCTTAGAATTGAATTTAACAAAAGATGTGCAAGATCTCCACACCTTAAATTACGTAATACTGCTGAGAGAAATGAAAGAAGACTTAATGAAGCATATGAAATTATATACCATGTTCATGGATTGAAATCTCATTATTATTAAGACAGTCCTCTCCAGATTGATCTATCGATTCTGTACAATCCCAGCATACTTTTTTTCTGTAGAAAATGATAAGGCAATTCTAAAATACACATGGAATTGTAAATGACTTAGAATGTCTAAAGCAATCACGAAAAGAAACAAACCCACGTGACTCACACAAAGTTTTAAGACTTACTATAACAAACCTATGCATAAGGATTGTATTAGTTTCCCAGGGCTGCTGTAACAAAGTACCACAAAGCGGTGCCTTAAAACAACAAAAATTTATTGTCACACAGTTCTGGAGGCTGGAAGTCTGAAGTCAAGGATTCAGCTGAGCCATGCTCTCTGATGGCTCTAGAGAAGAAATCCTTCCTTGCCTCTTCCTAGTTCCTGGTGGTTCTTGGCAATCCTTGATACCCCTTGACTTATAGATGCATCACTCCAGTTTCTGCCTCCATCATCCCATGGCTGTTTCCTTGTGTATTTCTCTTCGCATGCCATCAAAGGATATCATATTGAAGTGTTGGAAATTGCATTACTCTTTGTTAACATTATTTAGTACACAAATCACAGTCCCTTTCCATGATACTGTCCTTAGATGCAAGTGAGAGGGGCTCTTGATCCAGGCTCATCCTTTTAGAAGACTCCACTCTGGCCCTTCTCTGGCTAAAACTCTCCCTGTAAGGTGAAGGGTCCATGGGACCAAAGGAAAGGGCTCATCTGAATCCCATATCCTTCCCTCAAGACTATGCTTCTAGACCCAAAGGTTCCCTACCCAAATGGTCTTGAACTTGCTTCTGGGCCTGCATAGGCCTCTTTCTTGGATCTATTCTCCTGAGGATAAATTGTGCCTCTAGGAGAGGAAGCCAATGGGTATCAATTTGTGAGAGGTATGATGGAGCTTGGATATGTGAGCTAGAATATCTGTATATGTATGCAAGACACTTTTGGTGCAGGATGGAGTCAAATGTGAGAAGAGAAGGAGAAGCATTCTTGGAGAATGGAGTCCCTGGTTCTTCTTGAACCACCATCTTGCAATGTGCTAGAGAATTCCAAATTAAAACCTGTCTTCTGTACTGTTTTCAAGATGTATTAGTCAAGGTGGTAGAATGGAACATTTTTTTTAAACTATGTGTGAAGTTAATTTATAAATTTTAAATATTTGGAAATATTGTATGCGGGTCTTCATTTTAATTCTTGCTTTGAGCTCACCTGAGTGTCCTCCCACCCCAGATACTTTGTCTTCAAACCCAGAATGATTTGGGGTAAATAGTCCTTGGAATCCATTCCTTATGGGAAGAGCAGGGAAGGGGTTAACCATACCACACTAACTCCCTACCTGAAGAGCTTAGACAGCTGGTGTTACCCAACATGGCCAAATCAAGTTATATAGTTCAGGGCTTTTTATTTTGTGCCAAATCAGCAGGTTAACAGTGCTAGGGAAGCTTGAAAAGGTCCTGGGTGTGGGTTACCTATCCAAAACGCTGTGACCTGTGGTTTGGCATGGTTGATTTTTCAAAAATTCTTCTCTTGGTAAACAAGTTTGTAGTTTTTTTCTGACGTCTTTGCGGTTTCTGGTCTGGCAGAATCTGGCTGTAACTTTGCCACAGAAGTAAACTGTGGTCATGGGGCACCTGGGTGGCTCAGTCGGTTAAGCATCTGCCTTCGGCTCAGGTCATCTTGGGGTCCTGAGATCGAGCCCTGCATTGGGCTCTGAGCAGAGAGAGAGTCTGCTTCTCTCTCTCTCTCCTCAAATAAATGAACAAAATCTTAAAAAAAAAGAAACTGTGGCCAAACTGAGATTCTACATAGCAGAAAATTATCAAGCTGAATAAAATATATCCCTTGCTTTCACATAGTTCACATACATAGACAGTGGAATTATGATATCAACACCACAATGAAGATACCAAGTGGGGGGGGGGGAAGGCAGTAAAATACATTCCATACCAAGGGAAACTTCATGGACAAAACCTTTGGGAAAGAAGTAGGATCTTGACATTTTGACAGACAGAGGTGGTGGAGGATAGACAAGTGATAAGGACAGATCAGACAAACGAAACTGGTTGAGCCTAGGCATCATCGTGGACACATTCAGGGGACAATGATTGGTTCCATGTTGCTGCACAGAATGAATGAGAGGATGAGTTGTTCCACGTGCCCAGGATGTCGTTCCATCAGTGCACCAAAATATTTTGGTGAGCATCTCACAGGGCTTCTATCTTTTCTTCATAATTCTTACCACAATGTAACTAAATCATTATATAATTACTTAATATTTGCCCCCCCTTTGCTAACATACTCCATGAAGACATAGATCACATTTGTCTTATTCATGGAGATACTCCACAATTTGGCATGGAGTCTTGCATATAATAGGCACTCAAAAAAATACTTAGATAACAAATGTATGAATGAATGATATATTAATTAATAATGCATTGATTGAGTAATTAGGCTGGAAGAGGAGGTTGCAGTTAGACTGTAGATGTACCTGAGTGACATGCTAATGAGTTTGGACTTCATTTGGTAAACAATGATGTTTTATTCATTTCTGTATTGAAACTCAAATAAATATTCATTTAAATGTTTATTTTATGTTAGGCACTGTGTTAAATATGGAACCTAAAATGATAATTAAAACACTCTGCCAGGATCTTGCAGAACAGTAGGAGGAAGCAGATAAGCAAATAACTATAATAAAAATGTGGGAGATCTTTATTAGAGGTATGTTCCAAGTATATGAGAACACAGACAATGGACTAATTTATTCTGCTTTGGCAGTGAGTGGGACAGTGAATGTTCCCCAGAAGAATCAATATCTCAGTGAAGAATTTAAGGATGAATGAAGGCTTTTTAGGTGGGAAAAGTTGGGAGGAAGAACATTATAGAAACATTATATTTCCAGCAATACAGAGAACTGAATAGTGTAAAATCCTTCTGAAAAAAAGGGAAAAAATTTTTAAATGTTGGATAAAATATAAAGTAGAAATCTTTAGGGGCAGCTGGGTGGCTCAGTTGGTTAAGCAACTATCTTTAGCTCAGGTCATGATCCTGGAGTCCAGGGATCAAGTCCCTCATTGGGCTCCCTGCTCAGCCACAATAAAGGAGGAATAGATCAGATATAGAATAAAAATTGAATATTAAAAATATGATGAATATGATGAGTGAATAGGATGACCAGGCAGATTTGGATGATAACCAAATAAGACTTCAAGAAATGAAAACAAAAACAGTAACAGGAGTCAAAATCCTTACAGAAAGCAAAAGCTGGCTGAAGAGTTAATTATTTGACTTGAAGATAGATCTCAAGAAATTACCCAGGTGTGGAGCAGAGACCAAAATATGGAAAATATGAAAGAACTATGAAGAGACATGGAAGGACAAAAAGGGAAATTGAGCTGGTGGAACCTGGGGAAATGCTAACATACATCTGACCAAAGTTGTATAAGTGGAGAGTAGAAGGATTTGGAGAATGCAATATTGAGAACTAAGAATTTTCCATATTTTAAGAAATATGCCCTACTGGATTCAGAAGGGCCAATGAATCACAAATAGGATAAATATAAAGAAATCAATAGCTAAAGTCATTGTGGCAAATGGCACAGTACCTAGGAAGAGGAGAAGACAAGATGGATGAAGGAAATAGGAAAGAAGCCCAAATAAGAAATTAGAAATGATAGAAGGGGACCACACTGAGATGCAGCAAAAGCTCTGGTGATGAGAAAGTAAAGTTGAAAACTTAGACAACACAGACCAAAAGTATAAATACCAAAAAATGCAAATAACAAAACCAATGTCTTTTTTTTAAAGTGTTATTTATTTATTTTATAGAGAGAGAGCGGGGGGAGGGGAAAGGGAAAGGGAGAGAGTGCATCTCAAGCAGACTCCCTGCTAAGTGCAGAGCCCTACACGGGGCTCAATCTCACAACCCTGAGATCACAACCTGAGCTGAAACCAAGAGTCAGATGCCTAACCCAAGCGCCCCTACAAAACCAATTTCTGAAGGAATGAAAGATCTGAATTGCGGAATGAAAGATCTGAATTGCTCTGTGACCATTAAAGAAAATAAACCAGGAATTAAAATTTTCCCCCCAAAGAAAACATCTGATACAAGATGGTTTTACAGGAAGTTCTGTCAAACATATTCAAGGGACCCATCATTCTAATCCTCACACAAACTTTTCTAGAGAAAAGGCTGAGAGGTAATACTTGTCGATTCATTTTATGTAGCTGATATAACTGTTAATTCCAAAGTCGGATAAATACAGTATAAGAAAGGGAAGTACAACTAATTTCACTCAGATGAATGTACTGTCCCAGTAAAGCACCTGTATAAAATTGACATGACTTCATATCAGGAATGCAAAGTTGGCTTAACATTAGAAAAATTATTAATGTAATTTACCACATTAACAGATTAAAAATCAAGAACTTAGGATAGCCTTCATAGACACAGAATAAGCACAATTCAACATATATTCATGTAAAAGATCTTTTAAATTTCCTCACAAGGGAAATTCCTTATCCTAAACAAAGTTAATCAGACCTAAACCTACAGCCAACATTTTATTCAATGGTCAAAGCAGGAATAAGACAAGAGTGACCACTCTCACCATCTCTACTGAACATTCTACTTCAGGATCTTGCAAGCACAGTAGGTAAAAACACGTACATACATAAAATATAAATATTCAAAGACAGAAACACAGATGTTAGTAGTCGGCGATATGATTGTCTACCAGAAAACCCAAAAGCATTTACTAACGAATTATTAAAATTAATGAGAATGTTTGAAAACATTGCTGTATGTAAGCACTTAAAACTTTGAAAAGATAATAGAGGAAAATATTGTATAATTCAGAGTAGCAGAGGATTTTTTAAACAAGACACAAAAAGTAGAACCCTTTAAAATTGATGAATTCAATTTATTATAAATAAAATATGTTCACCAAAGGGCACTTAAAGAGTGAAAGACAAGCCACGAATCAGGATAAAATATATGCTATACATGTAACTCACAGAGACTTCGTATCCAGACTGTCTCACAAAGAACTTCCAAAACCCAAGAAGAAAGACAAATAAACCAATAGAAAAGCAGTCAGACGCTATAAAAAGCCATTTCACCATGGAGGGAATGCAAATGGCCAGTAGCCTATGAAAAGGTGCTCAACCTTATTAGTCATCAAAACAATGCAAATTACAACCACAGTGAGATACCATTTCACATTACTAAGTTAGAAAAAAACTTTAAACTTTCACAATGCCAAGTTTTGGCTAGGAAGTAGAGCAAGAAATGGTTTTTCCATATGCCACAGGTGGTTGTGTACGTTGGTACCACTTTACCTAGTAAAATTGAAAATGTCCATCACTACAGAAACAGAAATTTTACTTCTAGGTATATAGTGTAGGGAAATTCTTGTTCATTGGTTCTACAAAAACATGAATAAAAGTATTTTTGAGTAAGGATGGCTCCTAAGGGTTTAACTTTTATATGAATGGGAATTTGAGAATAGCTAGTTAAAAAAAAAAAAGAAGAAGAAGAAGGAAAAAGATACCAGTCAGTGGCTTTTGTGTATTGATGACAATGTTTCTTCATGGGCTTTAGACAGGGACATTTAGGTTTGAATCCTGATTCACATGTTTACCGCCTGCATAACCTTGGGCAAGCTGTTCCTACTCTCTAAGTCTTGGTCTTTGCCTCTGTAGATGGTAGATATGAGACTATCTTAAAGATTATGGTGAGGGTTAGGTATATTATTTACAACATGCCCAGCACACAGTAATGTTCCATGGATGTCAACTAGTATGACTGCTCCATTGAACAGACTGGACAGGGACCCACTAAATAGAGAAAGGAGAGGAAGGGAACCAGCTACATACTGAGCATCTCCATCCAACATCTCAGGCACTCTCCAAGGGAAGATAAAATCTTTAGGGCTGGGTAAATTCATATTAGAAAAGAGTATTCCCTGCAGGTAAAATGTGAAGTGCAGGGATGAAGGTGTGGTGGAAAGAGCACGGAGACTCAGGAGCTGCCTCTGAGTCCTGCCTCTACCGCAGGTTGGATCTAGAACTTTGGGCAAGTCTGTGAAGCTCCATAGGTCTCAGTTTCTTCTCTGTAAAAAGGAAATAATCACGCAATAGGCTGCTGTGAGGATCAGGAGAGAAAATATGTACCAAAGCTCCAATCTGCAAAGGGTTATGCAAAAGTCTTAATATCAATAGTAACCATGTTTCTTTCTACTTGTCACCCTCTCTTGGCACAATTCCCCCCACTCTGCACTTTTGGCACCCAAAATTCTATTGTTGGTTTCAGGGCTCCTGCTTCCTTGAGCTCTCCCTCCCATTCATCAAAAGTTACCCCCCACCCCAAGGCCATTATGTCAAAGTCTTGCTAGAAAGCAGGCTGATTTCGTGAACCAATGTATATCGGTCTATCTGTAGATAACCATGGATTCCCCCTTTCCTCTCCCATCCACTTATCATGTTGGCTATTACATAGGTGTTTTAAAGACGAACCTTTGGTGGGGCGCCTGGGTGGCTCAGTCGTTAAGCGTCTGCCTTCAGCTCAGGTCATGATCCCAGGGTTCTGGGATCGAGTCCCTCATTGGGCTCCCTGCTCCGCGGGAAGCCTGCTTCTCCCTCTCCCACTCCCCCTGCTTATGTTCCCTCTCTCGCTGTCTTTCTCTCTGTCAAATAAATAAATAAAATCTTTAAAAAAATAAAATAAAGATGAACCTTTGGGAGGGAAAATCCTCTAATGAAAACACTGACAAATGTTCAAAATTTTAGGTGTTGTGGCAGTCTGTTGGGTGAGATTCACTTTACCAAATAAGGCTTCCTCACAGGACACCCCAGACACATCTTCTTTCTCATGTACTCATTGTGAAGTTTAATGACTTCTCTATCCTCAAAGTTTGAGAAAGCTTCTGGGAGAAACAGAGTTTCAGACCTTGCCACTGAAGATCACAGGAATAGAGATAATACCTGCCTAGCATTTTTATGCTGCACAAAGAGCTTTCATATGTGATGTCTCATTCAATCCTTATATCAATCCTGGGAGGAGAAAACTGAGATGTGGCCTGTGGTCCCCAGTTTTGTAGATGAAGAAGCCTTGGCTCAGGAGGTTTCACCCAAGGTTAGATACCTCTCTTGGCCGAGTTTAGCCACACCTTTCTTGGACTCCTCTTCCCTTCCTGGTCACCAGAGCGACCTGGGCCACACAAGAAACGATGGTAGGTGTGAAGTCACCACAGACCCGTTCCTCTTGTCAGTGCTTGGTATTCCCAGTTCTTGGGGGAGCTAACTGCCATGTAGGGTCTTGGTAAAAAGACCAACAGCCCGGCCAGAAGCCCAGAGAGCCCATTTTGGACTGCTGCTCCTTAAACCTCCACCATTGGCCACCAACGTCCCACGGGATGGTACTCTGGATATAGAAAGACCCAGTTTTCCAGGACAGACTGAGAACAAGTGATGAAGGCTACACTTGTATCCCTTCCACGTTCCCCATCCTTTTTCTTAGCTCTATCGAGGCTTTCCCCATCTAAAGCAACAGGGGGTTGTCACCTTCCACAAGCAACTTTTGAAATGATAATTAATCGGTCCTCCTAATTACTTAATAAGCATGACTTGCATGTCCTTAATTAATTCTGCACCCAGCTGCCCCGAGCTGTAGGTCACCTTGATCACCTTCGGGGTGTGGCTGAGTCACCAAGTCAGGCTAGGGATCTGCCTAAGGTCACCCAGCAGTGTCTGCAGCTCAGTCACCTCACCAGCCAGTGGATATCAAGGTTATGAAGTCAGTTCTGCTCACACCCTCCTCCCCAGGGTCCAGTGCTCTGTGCAGCTTTGCTCCCCATTCCCCTTACCTCGGTGAAGCCTCCCGTCCATACTCACACGTCCTGGTCCCCTGAGGGCCATATTAAATAATTGCTAGTGTATTTAGTCCAATGAAATAGTCCAAGGGGCGCCTGGGTGGCTCAGTTGGTTAAGCGACTGCCTTCAGCTCAGGTCATGATCCCAGGGTCCTGGGATCGAGTCCCGCATCGGGCTCCCTGCTCTGCGGGGAGCCTGCTTCTCCCTCTCCCACTCCCCCTGCTTGTGTTCCCTCTCTCGCTATGTCTCTCTCTGTCAAATAAATAAATCTTAAAAAAAAAAAAAAAGAAATAGTCCAGTGCAATCGTTTACATTCCTACATTATTAATTCATAGGTCTTGTTTTATTCTCCCCCATAGGTATGTGCATTTTAAGAGAGGGTCTTCTGCAGCTCCAAAGCCTTAATCCACAGAGATGAAGTTCTAAGGGTAGAATTCCAGGCACTCGTCACCACTGGTAGACAAGCTACTTTAGCAATGGGGTTTTTGGGCAGAAGATTCTCACACAACCCTGCAGGTCAGGTAAGCTGGAGGATCTTGCTGGTGCTGCCCCCCACACCCCCCGTCATGCCCGGGCTTGGTCGTTCGAGGACACTCTCGAGGGACTAGAAAGGAGCATGTGAACTAAGCGCTGGAAGCCAGTTCTCCCTTAATTAATTCCAGCTGAAGTCACATCCCTCCGAGAGCCAAGCTGTGTGCCAAGCCACCCTTTACCCTGGTGTGATCTGGGCTGGCCCAGCTACGGTGCCAGATTTCGGGATACTCTAACACATGACTCACACGCATGCATATGTGTGTGTGAGTGCATGCATGTGCACGTACACGTGTGTGCCCGTGTGTGAGGCAGAGAGGCAAAGGTGACCACCCAGGGGGATGAATCCTGCCTAAGCCGTTCCGGTCGGGATGCCTGTGGGAACCAAATGAATGAAGTCTAATAAAGTGCAGATGGAGGACAGTGACAGTCGGTTCTCACGTATTCTAATGCAGGGCTAGGGAGGCACAGGGATGCCGTGGCTAATCCTAAAGCATTTACAAGGGGTTTAGGAGGAGCCAGTTGGGTTACTGGAAGACTTCTTATTTGCGCTCAAACTATTATTATTGAAAAGAAATTGGCTGTAATTGGAAATCAAGAGAGTAGGCAGGACTGGGGGTGCCCAGGGTTTGGGAAAGCCATTCTGAATAGCTGTGGCTTCTTGCAGCTCCTTATCCAAGGGGGAGGCTTGGAGCAATGAATCTGGGTGGAAACAATGGGCTACAAATCAGTTCAGTGATGTGCTGAGAAGATTCTGGAGCAAACAGTCTTATCCTAGACTAAAAATCTCCTGTGGGAAATTTGCTCTCTCCCCTTGTTCATCGTTTGGGGCAGCACTGGGATTGGGTTTTGAGTCAAATAAATGTGGGTTCAAATCCCGAATTCCCCCCTTACAAGTTATGTAGGTTGGATAAATGACTTAGTTCTCTAAGCCTTGTTTTTTTGTTTGTTTTTTTTTTTCATCTGTAATAATTTGGCAGGGTTGCTTCGATGATTAAGCAAGATAATAATAATTATGATTCTTGTTTATGATAATGATAATCGTCAATGTGTACTGAATGTGTTTATATTTATAATACCAGTTTACAGATACCTTGTAAGATACAGAGCAGGAAACAAGGGTTCAGGGACGTGACACCCAAAGGCTTCATGAATATTCATTTTCTCAAGATAGGATGTGCAAAATCATTCCATTTTGGCTAAATTGGAAAGTGTGTGGAGATAAAACAGAAAGGACATTAGGAAACATTAATTGTGCTTTTGTTGAGGAAGCGGGTCTACATGTGAACCTTATTTTTTTCTTGCTTGGCAATCCGTATATTCTAAAATTATGACTTGTTACTTCGGTAGTATGAAAAAAACCATAGTTGGTATTGAGAGCTATGAGCAAATACTCTCTATTTTCCCTTCAATGTGCTACCTGGTGATCTTTGAGCTGGCAGTGGTCTGGAGGCTTGCATCCTTTAGCAATTTTGATGTGCAAAGCCTGCCAGACCCACTGTGGCCATGTAGCCCAAGTGAGAAATGACATTGGTGCAGTCTCTGGGATTTGGGGGTGCTTACCCCTGCATAATTTAGCCCATCAGAACTGATAAAGGTTGTTTTTGCCTTTCAGATCCATACAGTCGTTGGGGAGGGAAATAAAAAAATACACACAAAACAGTCAAAAATACACACAAGATGCTGTACAGAATAGTCATGATGGAATTAACTTTCTGAATAGCTTAGTGTATACATCCTTCCAGACTTTACACATACATTCAAACATAAACACACCTATAAATATGTAAGCCTCTAAAAAATACCTCTTTTTAGGAAAATGGGATCATGTTCTACACATTATTTTATAATTTGACTCTCACATTTGTGAGAAAGGGCAGTTAGCTCTCATAACACTGTAGAAGGTGGGCATTGTCTCTTTTTAACAGAAACTGGATCTCAGAAAGTTTAAGCAACCTTTTTAAGGTCACTCAGCTGACAAGCGATGGAATTGGGACTTGAACCCAGGTCTCTCTGGCTCCAGAGTTACTGAATAATGCAACACATTCCCTACCTTCATGAAACAGAACACACAAAACACCTTACATGTATAAGACCCATGCTGAGTGAGAAACCAGCGCCTTGATTGCATGCGTTCTCAGTGTTCTGAGGGCTTGCTCTGTGGGCAATGGGAAAAAGGCTTCACAGAGCTGATGGGGCTGGAGCTTGACCTTGGAGGAAGGGAAGAGCTTAACTAGATGAAGTGAAAGGCATCTACTCATTTATTTACCATGCGTTAATTTATCAATGACTATTTATTGAATGCCTCCTCAGAGTCAGGCATTGCAGACAGTGGACATGGTGGGAACACAGACTTGGAGGTGGGAATGTTTTGGAACAAAAGGCAGCCCTGGCTGGCTGACTGAGGTGGGGAAAGATGGGTGATAGTGCAGGACAGGCAGGTAGGGAAACAACCAGAGGAGATCTTGGTGCCTTCCTCCACCACAGCCCATGAACAACCTCCAGCTTGGGAAGAATTTTGAATATTACCATGGGCAGTTAAGAACTCAACTCCTACTCCAAAGCTGATATGAGATGATGGGGCAGAGGGTGGGAGGAGATGAAAAAAAATTACAATTCTCCCTTAAGGTGGTTTGACTAGCACAGAACTTGAATTTCGCTCATCCATGATGGTCTAGTACATTGCTGGGCATGTAGTGAGAGCCAAAGGAAGGAAGACACAGCTCCTGATAGAGCTGAGAACAGTAGGATACATCACAGGAGAGTATAAGGTTGATGCTCGAATGTGGGCTACCGACAGAAAGGGGAAGGGTTGAAAAGCAGCCTTGCAGGTCTGCAGTGACACAGACCTGGTTCAAACCCCGACTCTGCTCCTTCGTCTGAGATGCTGGGCAAATTACTGAGCTCAATTTCCTCCTTTGAAGAACAGAGATAATAATGTCTTGTCTGCAGAATTCCAAGCATTGGGAACCATCTGCATAGAAAGTCTAATATCATGTATGGTGCATAGTAGGTGATCAAAAAATGGCGGTGATAGCATCGTGTTCAGAGAATGAGCAGTTAGTTTGGGCAGATAGTGCCACATGGCACAGACTTGACTGGAAGGCAGGTTAAATGCCCTTCAGGACTGTGGGGTGGTTTCCAGAATCTGTCCTTGGGAAAAGCTTCCTCTACCAAATCAGCACCTTTAGTAAGGGCTTCTGATGAGAGATGACCTCTATGTGACCTCCAGCCTCAATGCCTGGATGCTTCCTGCAACAACACAAGCAAGCCCTGACTCACCAACATTATGTGGGCGGGTGGGACCCTTGTGGCCACAGCCAACACTTAATCTCCTGGCCACCTGCAGCCAGGTCTGTTCAAGCCTACGCTACAGAAAGCCAGAAATCATAAGTTTCTAGAATGGTTAGTACAAAGAGGGGGCTTCTGGGAAATCATGACTCTTGGGGAAGCCTCTTTCAAGATTTGCCCTTTCTTCTCTATCCAAGATACTCAAAATATTTTTATTGTTGTTTTTTCTTATTACAAAAGCAAAGTTGGATTATGGTGGAAAACACAGATAAGCAAAAGAAGAAGTGGAAGAGGAAGGAGGAGAAGAAGAAGAAGAAAAAGGAGAAGACCCAACCAAACATTATTCCATCAACCCAGAGATAACCACTCTCAACTGGTATTTTCCCTATCAATCTTTTTCTGAATATATGTGTATATATGTACACACACATATGTGTATAGGTACACATACATGCACAAAATAGTATATATTATAAAAATCGTTCCACATCAATGGACACATTTCTTTCAAATAATTTTTAATGACTGGTTGGTATTTCATTGAATGAAGGTGCTGCTCAAATTTTTAATCAGGGAGATATTTAGGCTATTTCCAGTTTTTAATATTATAGCAGTATTTCAGTAAATATCTTTAATCTTTTCTCACATCTTTCGTCATCTCATAACTTCTAGCAGCAAGAGTTCATGTCTTATTTCCTTGGGATAAATTTTAGCAGTGCTGTTGCAGGGTCGTGAAGGAAATACATTTTCAAGGTCAGTAGCCTTTAGTTTTGGTGGGATTCCTTTCTTGTAATTTCACTAACTGATCGTGAAAAACAGCTCTGGGAACCAAATCAGAAGTGAGTCTCTAGCACAACGCTAGTATTCCAAATAACCATATGAAAGTGGTATTTCCCTTCTGGCTTCATTGGCAATAATAATGAGTATTATTATTATTATAGTTGTTGCTATTATTACTGTCTTCTGTGCTGTTTTCCTGCTCGGAGATCCCCTCCGGTTGGGCTCCTGAGGGAGAAGTGGGCCATTTGCTGAGAGCCCCATTGACCTCCCATGGAGTGTAGCACAGAGATTCCAGCACATTCCTCGTCTGAGCAGGTGAGGTAAGCTTTTCCTGACCCCAGAGAGCCCCTCAACTCTAGACAATAGGTCTTCTATACTGTTTGTACAGTGACACCTGCAAGAGTCTGGTGTTCATTGTCATGCCCTTCGGTTGGCAGGCTCATCTATTGAGTTTGGCTTCTGCTGACTAAAGTCAGGGAAGCTGACCTAGTTGAGGAGACTAGCTTGAAAGAAAAGTCTTAGTGTTGCTCTATGGCCTGAGGGCTCCATGTGAACCTGTCAAAATAAATCCATATGAATTAATCATCCCAAATCAAAACAAGTCCCAGCATTGAGCACAGTACATGGCACATACTATTAGGTACTTTTCTGCAAGTGTTTGCTAAATGAAAATATGGATGGTAGATGAAGGATGGTGTTAATTATCTCTTGCCTTATCTTGCTATAGATGGCATGTCATGCACCCAGAGTCATATATTTATGTCTCCAGAAATCCTTTCAAAAAGGAGATGGAAGATAATGCCTCATATGTAAAGTTAGATACACGCCCATTCTTCAACTCTTGGGCAGACAAAGAGCAAAATGCATGGTTCTAACAAGTACCATTAAGTTTATAGTAAAGAAAAAGACTGACCTGCCAACTATGGATTGTGTGAGCATACAATAAAAAATATTTTCAGATATCCCTGGTCTCAAAAAAGTCACTTTCCAAGCAGCTTTTCTTGGGAAGCTACAGGAGGATGTGTTCTCCTGAAAAAAGTGGGGAGCAAACCAAGCCATAGAATCTAGAATCCAGGGATGGAGCCCAGGAGACAGGCACGGGGAATTCTTCGATGACAACAAAAGAAAGATCTTAATTGTAATAGCACAGCAGACTTGCAGAGCGACCTGCCTGGACTGTAGGAGGAGGACCCAGGGTCTCCAGGAGGGAGATATCTGCCCCCCCCCCCAAGAAAATGAAACGCTTTGATTACTGGGAGAAGTTTTATAGCTCTGTGTGAGAGTTTGGGGGGTGAATTAATATTAGGTAGACAAAACTGCAATGGAAAAATGAGACAATTGTTGACTATAGGAAAAAAATACACAAGAAAGAAAATATAACCATGTTATATTAGGTCGCTCACCAGTGAACAACATTTTCACAGACGTTACCAGGTAAACAGTTAGTACTGGATTATTAACAAAATATCGATGTGAAGTCTGTGTGTGTGTTGTAGGGAGATACAGAAGGAGCAGAAGAAAGGAGGTGTAAAGAGCTGGATCCTGATCCTCCATGATAGAAGAACCAAAGATAAATGTCTAAGATTGAAAAATCAAGAGCTAGCAGGATAAGCCCGTCATTTCAAGATAGAGAGGGAAATGCCAAGGAAATAGCTAAAAAGGTTGAAAGTTATTGTCTTCTGGGAGAACAACTTAAGGGGAGGAAGGAGTAGAGCGGGCATTTCTGATTTTCATTACAAGACTGACTTTTTAAAAATGATGTACCTATATTATTTTGAAAAATTAAATTCATAAAAGTGCTAGAGGATGAGTAACTGAGAGAATTGATGCAGACTTCTCCTCTTGGGGACTTTTGATGGCTAAGCCTGTGCTTTGTAGTGTTTTGTTTGGTTTTGTTTAAATCATATTTTCTATGGTTGCTTTAGGGACAGTCACAGAGGGAAAAGGGATAACCAAGAAGATAGAGCCCTTCAACATTTTTATTGGTGTTATGTGTTGGTGTTCCTGGTGAGACTGCATTTTACTTAAAAAGATCAATTGCTTTAAGAACATTTTTAAAAAATGTTTGAAAGCCTAGACCTGGACATCATTTTCCAGGGACTAGATTTCTCTTGATAGCCTGAGGACTCCCTTACAGGATGTAATGCATTGTCCTTCGTGCAGGAGAAGGACCCTCTCTCACCACAGTGGCCTTGAGCTTTTCTGTCCGGAAGGAAGAATGGATTCATGATGAACTCTCTACACCTTTTTATTTATTCCCTTCTGGGACCAAAGGCCTGTGTCTGTGAGATAAAAGATTTGGAATTGGGAATGGTGTGATTCCAGAGATTGAGCTCGCTCACACTCCACCACAGCGTCCCACCACCCTACCAGGCTGAACCAAGCCACTGTGACCACAAACCCAGGAGCACACCAACATTGCTCCTTTAGCAACACAAAGCTAGTCATCATTGCATCCTTGTAACTTGCCAGGCAATGTTCTCAGCACTTCACATGCACTGACTCCTTTCTTCATGAAAAGCACACTGAAAGTACTGTTACTCTTCACATTTTCCAGATGGAGGGAACCGAGGCACAAAGACGATATGTAACACACCCGGGGTCACATGGCTAGTGAGTGACAGATTTGAACCTCTACAGCCCAGCCCAGAGCTCATGTTCCCAACAGTTTCACTCCTTCCCCTGTTACACACACTCCAATATTCCTTTTCCTTAAATGCGCCCATATTCCCTTTCATGGAGACCTTCAATGAGGTAGTCTCTGCCCTATTCATTTTCTCATCCATCTGGTTTGTTTTTAATTAAACTGGAGCTTCAGCAAACATCAGACTCATCTAAAACCAAAGCCAGGAGAGAAATCCTTCATTGACAAAATGTCTGGCACACACAAGCAAACCATTCGGAGTCATCAGCAGCAACCGGACACCCATGTTGTAATGGTTTGGAATTAAGAGTTTAAGTCTCACACCCAAGGGCTGACACCCCGAGAAATTGCTCACTAATCTCTGTGCTTGGTGCTTGGGCAGGGATGTTGAGGGGCTGGGTTTCTCCTGGGGAAGAAGCCAAAAGCCCCTCCACATGCAGAAGCCAGAGACTCGCTACCCAGCCCCAGATAGACTTTAACTGGATGGACCCAGGCACTCAGTAAGAGGCAGCGCCCCGTGGCTGGGGGGTGGGCAAGGAGGAGGCTAGAGATGGGTCCTGCCTCTACAACCTCCCAGCATGACCTCCATGTCCCTGTCACTCACTCCAGCCTCAATGAAACCTCTTTGTATTTCTCCAACATGCCAGGCCTGTGTCTGCCTCCAAGCCTTGGCACCTGCCATTCCCTACATCTAGAATGCTCTTCCTCTGCATCCTTCTCACAGACATCTCATCTCAACATTACCTGTTCAGAGAAGCCATCCTGTACACCCCAATGTAAAATAGCCACATACTTTCCATGCTTGTTTCTTTCCCATATCCTGTTTTTGGAAAAAATAAACCTTCATAGCACTGAACGCTGGCTGAATTTACTTATTATTTTATTTTGCTCATTTATTTATTGTTTACCTCTTCTTCTGCCATGAAGCAGGGACTTTGTCTTGTGTCAATTTCATTACCCCAGAGTCTGGAACAGTGCTGATAACAGAGTAGAAATCCAATGACCGTTTCTTGAACGAATGAATGAATGGTGTCCACAAACTAGGTAAGTAGGAGGGCTTAGTCTTGAGCCAAGGACTCTCTAACGGGGGATTTCTTTTTCTCATCGGACTTCAGCTGTCATCCCCATTTCCAGTCTTCCCTTCTGCCTATCCAGCATTGAAGACCTTGCTTCTGTGCTCAGGGAGAGAGCATGAAGCCTTCTTATTGAGAACCTATGACTCTTCTGGAGGATTAAGACCACGATTATGTCTAGGCAGAGGGATGTCTGAATCCCATTTAGTCCTATTGTTGGGAACCATTTGGGAGGGGGGCAGGGGGGGCAAAGGCCATCCTTCTTGGATGCCTCCCTAATCTAATGCCCATGTAATACCGGGACAACCTGGTCTGTGTCATTGATCCTGGGCTGTCCTGACTTGTTCTCTTCAGAGGTCTCTAAGGGTACCTCTAAGCTGATGAGCAGGACCAGCACCTCTTGCACAAAGGGCTGAAACTTACATGTGTAGATGTTCCTCTCCCTTTCTCTTATTCTGATCCCCACAATGAGAACACTCATCTCTAAGATATTCCTGCCTTGCCAGGATTATGGGGACCGTGACAGCAAGGGAGGGAAGCCTGGCTTCAGTGGGGCTTTCAACTCAAGCCGTTTCCTTCCCTCCCCTTAAGCTCCACCCCAGTGTGGTGCAACCCCATCTTAATGGGTCACCAGACTGGAGAAACCTGAACAGTTGGAGGCCAAAGGAAGCACTTGATGACAAAAGGGTGGGGAGGTGAGCCAGTGGAGGAGGAGTGGGGGCTTTAGGAGAGGGCCTGGGAAGGGCGCGGGGCAGGGAGAGGCACTACTGGGGCTATTTATTTTCAAATGGAGATGGATTTTGTATTTCAACTCTACTGCTTTTATCATAGTGAAATCTTATGAGGTTGATGTGAACGGAGCCCTGTATTCATTGTTATGCTATTTGGTTTTGATAAAAATTGGCATTGTACAAGATGTTCCTTGGCCACGTCAGACTTCGCCGCGCAGCTAACGGTGGCACAGAGCCATACCACAAGTTGTGCAAGGCAGGGGCAGGGAAAACAGAGCTGCTTCTCAGGGATTAAGCCTAGTATTTCAATTTGAACTTTAAGAAAGAGACTGAAGAACAGGAGCAATAGCAAGAGAGAAAAAGAAAGAGGGAGAAGAGAGGCATGAAAGGAAGGAATGTAGGAAGGAATGAAAGAACCAAGGCAAAAGGAAGAGAATGGCTCCATTTAATGAGGGAAGGGTCTTTCTGAAAATAGGAAAGAGATGAAATGTCTTTGCTCTTTTTGCAACTTTCTTTCTTGCCTACCTTTTCTCCAAGGCATGGCTGTATCTCTAAGAGTATTCTTTTCTTTCTTTCTTCCCACTTTTTTTTTTTAATTTTATTATGTTATGTTAGTCACCATACAATACATCATTGGTTTTTGATGTGGTGATCTATGATCCATAGTTTTCGTGTAACACCCAGTGCTCCATGCAGTACGTGCCCTCTTTAATACCCATCACCGGGTTAACCAATCCCCCCTCCCCCCTCCCCTCTAAAACCCTGTTTGTTTCTCAGAGTCCACAGTCTCTCATGGTTCATCTCTCCCTCTAATTCCCACCCCCCATTTTTCCCTTCCTTCTCCTAATGTCCTCCATGCTATTCCTTATGTTCCACAAATAAGTGAAACCATATGATAATTGACGTTCTCTGCTTGACTTATTTCACTTAGCATAATCTCTTCTAGTCCCATCCATGTCGATGCAAAAGTTGGGTATTCATCCTTTCTGATGGCTGGGTAATATTCCATTGTATATATGGACCACATTTTCTTTATCCATTCATCTGTTGAAGGGCATCTCAGCTCTTTCCACAGTTTGGCTATTGCGGACATTGCTGCTATGAACATTGGGGTGCATATGGCCCTTCTTTTCACTACATCTATGTCTTTAGGGTAAATACCCAGTAGTGCAATTGCTGGGTCATAGGGTAGCTCTATTTTTAAATTTTTGAGGAACCTCCACACTGTTTTCCAAAGTGGCTGTACCAACTTGCATTCCCACCAACAGTGTAAGAGGGTTCCCCTTTCTCCACAACCTCTCCAACATTTGTTGTTTCTTTCCCTGTCCATTTTTGCATGAAAGGGGAGAGATCACACGACTAACACCAAGGAAATAGAAACAATTATTAGAAATTATTATCAACAACTATATGCCAATAAACTGAGCAATCTGGATGAAACGGAGGCCTTCCTGGAAACCTATAAGCTGCCAAGACTGAAACAGGAAGAAATTGACAACCTGAATAGGCCAATAACCAGTAACGAGATTGAAGCAGTGATCAAAAACCTCCCAAAAAACAAGAGTCCAGGGCCTGATGGATTCCCTGGGGAATTCTACCAAACATTCAAAGAAGAAATAATACCTATTCTACTGAAGCTGTTTCAAAAAAAGAAACAGAAGGAAAACTTCCAAACTCATTCTATGAGGCCAGTATTACCTTAAGCCCCAAACCAGGCAAAGACCCCATCAAAAAGGAGAATTTCAGACCGATATCCCTGATGAATATGGATTCCAAAATCCTCAACAAAATCCTGGCTAATAGGATCCAACAATACATTAAAAGGGTCATCCACCACGACCAAGTGGGATTTATCCCCGGGATGCGAGGGTGGTTCAACATTCACAAATCAATCAGTGTGATAGAACACATTAATAAGAGGAGGGAGAAGAACCATATGGTCCTCTGAATTGATGCAGAAAAAGCATTTGACAAAATACAACATCCTTTCCTTTTTTTTTTTTTAAAGATTTTATTTATTTATCTGAGAGAGAGAATGGGAGACAGAGAGCATGAGAGGGAGGAGGGTCAGAGGGAGAAGCAGACTCCCCGCTGAGCAGGGAGCCCGATGCGGGACTCGATCCCGGGACTCCAGGATCATGACCTGAGCCGAAGGCAGTTGTTTAACCAACTGAGCCACCCAGGCGCCCAAAGACATCCTTTCCTGATTAAAACTCTTCAGAGTATAGGGATAGAGGGAACATTCCTCAAGCTCATAAAATCCATCTATGAAAAACCCACAGCGAATATCATCCTCAATGGGGAAAAGCTGAGAGCCTTTCCCTTAAGATCAGGAACACGTCAAGGGTGCCCACTCTCGCCACTGTTGTTCAACATAGTACTAGAAGTCCTAGCAACAGCAGTCAGACAACAAAAAGAAATAAAAGGTATTCAAATTGGCAAAGAAGAAGTCAAACTCTCTCTTTTCGCAGACGACATGATACTTTATGTGGAAAACCCAAAAGACTCCACCCCCAAATTACTAGAACTCATCCAGCAATTCAGTAATGTGGCAGCATAGAAAATCAACGCACAGAAATCAGTTGCTTTCTTATACACTAACAACGCAACTGTAGAAAGAGAAATTAGAGAAAAATTCCATTGACAATAGCACCAAAAACCATAAGATACCTCGGAATAAGCCTAACCAAAGAGGCAAAGGATCTATACTCTAGGAACTACAAAACACTCATGAAAGAAATTGAAGAAGACACAAAAAGATGGAAAAATATTCCATGCTCATGGATCGGAAGAATAAACATTGTTAAAATGTCTGTGCTACCCAGAGCAATCTATACCTTCAGTGCCATCCCGATCAAAATTCCAATGACATCTCTCTTCCCACTTAAGAGTAGGAGGCAAAATGTCTGAGGTGCTTCTGTCAGTGTTGGAGGTTTGGAATAGTCTAGCAACATTCTGTCATCAGCTCCAAAACCCAGACTTTTCCCCTCACATAAATCTAAACCAGGAGCTCTCCGTGGCCTCAATGAGATGTGAGGAGAGAGAGGAGGAGGAGGCCACTTTCTTCCTCATTGCTTTCCTTTCATTTTGGCTCCTTAGAAGCAAAAAGCCAAGACCTACCCAAGGCTCTTTGAGAAGGTCCCCGAGCGGCAAGGTGGTTTAGTGGGAGGAGCACCACTTGGGACTCAGAAAGGTGGACACCTGAACATCACACAGGGTGTTGAGGTGTTTAAAAGCACCCAACATAGTTTAGGTGTTTGATACCTCTTGGTTCCCTTATTGACAGATCATTTCATCACACTAAAAAATTGCGGTCATCATCTTACAAAAACAAAGGCAAAAAACAAAAAAACCCTCTTAATTTCTTAATCTCTAACGCCTAATGTTACACTTGAGCAATGAACTCACAGTCAGTAAAAAATCTGACACCATTTCTAAGGAAAACTCGACCAGATGGCTTTCACCTCGTGCTGTCTGTAATGGCCATGCCCTGATTTAGAAAGAAATCAATCCAATCGTAGTCGAATACTTGGAAAGCCCTGGAGAACCACGTCCACCCCATCACACACAGCAGAGCTATGATCTATCAACGTGAACAGTTGGCAGTTGAGTTGGGACATAATGAGTTCCTGTTGTCCCCAATGACTGTGCAGCATCTGAAGTCCTCCCTTCCCGAGCAGATCAGCATTTACTTAAAGAAAACATGTCTGTGACTTCCAGTTCCTACTTTCACTGGATCCACTACACTGTACTGTACACTCCTAACACCTTGACCTCGGTGTGGTTTCCAGTTTATTTTTTTTTTAATATTTTTTTTAAAGATTTTATTTATTTGAGAGAGAGAGAGAATGAGAGACAGAGAGCACGAGAGGGAAGAGGGTCAGAAAGAGAAGCAGACCCCCTGCCAAGCAGGGAGCCCGATGCGGGACTCGATCCCGGGACTCCAGGATCACGACCTGAGCCGAAGGCAGTCGCTTAACCAACTGAGCCACCCAGGCGCCCCATGGTTTCCAGTTTACATGGGACGGCTGTGCATATCCAGGCCTTTGTGCATGCTGCTGCTTCGGCACGCCGTCCTCTTTGCCACCTCTGTCTGGTGAACACCACACATCTTCTAGCCTCCACAGCTCCATGCAGCCTTTCCTGACTCCTCCCTGGAAGAACCCACCACACCTTTCTCTAGACCTCGAATGTACCCTGAACAGACTTCTCTCATAGCCCCGGTGCCTCCTTCCATTAACCTGGAAGCTTTTTGAGCTTAACAACATTATCTGTTTCATTTCTGTATCCCTAATACCTAGCACTGTGCCCAGCACACAGAGGAGATCAAAAATTGATTGTTGAATGAATAAATGAATGAGTGAAGTGAATAACAGGAGTAAAGAAACGTTCAGAAAATCTATTGATATATCTAAAAAAACAGTAAGACAGTTTGGGCATTGAATTATTCTGCCTTTGTTATAATTGCAAATTGATTTAAACTCTCTTCTAATAAGGAACAAGCACTGTCACCAGACAACAGTACTGGGCATATGACACTATGAACATACAAATTCAAGACCAAATATGCTTTCAAATAAAAGAACAAGAATATGAGTTTTTCTATATTATATGGAAGTCTATTATACAAACAGAGAGGAAGGGAGAAAGGACAGAAAAAAGAAAGAAATAGAAGAAGAGAGGAGAGATCAAATCACTGGGCCAGAAACTATATTAGATTTCGTGTGCCTAATTTCATTTGCTCTTCACAAAAAGCCTGTGGAGGTGGGCACTGTTATCTCATTTTACAGAAGAAATTCTGGCCCAGAGAATTTGTATAGCTGGTAGACATTGAAAGCTAACCAAAGCATGTCTGCCTTTCTGTTCCAGGGGCAGTAGAATTCTAGAAGTTGGAGTGTGAAGGGTTTTAGCAGAGCATCTAGTCTTACTCCTTGAATTTACAGATGAGGACTAAGCTTAGAGACATGGGAGTCTTGCCTCGGGTCCCCGAGCAGGTGATGGCGGAGGGAGGTGGGATTCAACCTCAGGTTGAGAGCTCAGCTTTGTGAGGCTCCCGCGTCATTTCTACATCCCACTACAGCGTCTGGGTCAGGTGGATGTGCCTGGAGTGGTTAACACCAGAGTTTGCAGACAAAAGCAATTAAGGAAATTTCAGAAATCAAGCAACTTGCAGCTGATTCTGGGAAAAGGGAGAGGGTAGCCTGCATATGTGACTGGCCCGAGTATTTTTTTTTTATCCTCATAAACAAGTATTTACTTGTGCACAGCCAGAAAACACTACAGAGTAAATTGCCATTTTAATTCATTACCCATCTGTATGTTTCACTTTGGTGCTATATGCTGGTCTTTTAAAGGTGCATTAAACGATTATACAGTTATTCCAGTGAATTTAGGATTTGCTTTGTCATCTTCCCTTAAGTGATAAATACTAAATTTTAAGAATTCATGAAGAAATTTTCAATTTTTTTTCACCCAGCATTCTGCAGAATTCTTCTTGGCTTCCGGAGATGCGCATACTTGACTGCCCTGACTTGGTAAGAAGTACAAACGCACGCCTAGTACTGACTCTGTCCTCGTGCTATTCTTAGTGCCTTATAGGTATTATTTAATATGATGGTAATAAGAACCCATTAACTATTTATTTTAGGGAGAGCAAGAGCGAGTGGGGTGGGGAGGGGCAGAGGGAGAGAGAGAATCTCAAGCCAACTCCCCGCTGAGCACAGAACC
The DNA here is from genome assembly GCF_002201575.2 of Neomonachus schauinslandi. NCBI lineage: Eukaryota > Metazoa > Chordata > Mammalia > Carnivora > Phocidae > Neomonachus > Neomonachus schauinslandi. The sequence goes on along the minus strand of NC_058413.1, from coordinate 25,238,563 downwards.
TGACACGGCGCTCAGTCTCACGACCCATGAGATCATGATCTGAGCAGAAACCAAGAGTTGGAGGCTTAACCAACTGGGCCACCCAGGCATCCCTATTTCTTTTTTCAAGTCAGTTTTACTGAGATAAATTTAAATACAGAATTCACATTCTATAGATGTACATATATAGAGTTTTGATAAATACACATATATAACTACATGACATCCAAAACACCAAATATTTCCATTACTCCCAAGGGCATATTTATGGCCCTTTATAGTCAGTCCGGTCCTCTCAAATGTCCCAGGTGTCCACCGATCCTTTTCTAGAATGTCACACAAATAGAATCATACAGTATGTAGCCTTTTGTTCTAGCTTCTTTCACTTAGCATAATGCTTGAGAGCTTCAGCCTTGTTGTGGGTTACTTACCTTTATGATCCCACTTTACATAAATTCCAGGCTGCTGAAGTGACTCACTCAAGCTTGTGAGTGGCGGAGTCAGAACTCACACCCAGCCAGCCTGAATCCAGCGCCTGTGCCCTCAAGCTCTGTACATCTGCACTTGGGGTCAGGGCTCCGGACCAAGCTGGGCCCATGTCATCACCTACTCAAGGGTCTGGGCTAAAGATTTTGGAGTTCCTCCCCACAGTGTGATTATAATGGCCATTTTACATACGGATCCCCCAGATGTTGTGCAAAGAACATAAGCTTCTTTTTTCTTTCTCTCTTTCTTGTTTTTTCTTTTGTGTGTGTGTGTGTGTGTGTGTGTGTTCAGGGTTTTAGGCAATGGCTTCATAAATCTTTGTCAAATGGATGCATGAAAGAGGATGTAGTTAAAAGGGAGAAGTATTTCCAAAACCATCATGGAAAGATTAGAACAAATGATGAATCAAGAAAATCATAAATCTGACTCTTGTGGTGGTTATATGGACAGGAGCTAATTTGCTCTGCTGACGACGTGCTTCTATGCACCCTGTTCCGTGAGGCGTGTTCCAGACAATGTTCCAGCAGAAAGCTCCGGCAGAACCACGTGGTCCAGAAAAATGGACTGCTCACCTGCTTCCTCAGGAGGAGTGTTTGCCCTCTGCCCCTGGAACCTCTGAGTCCCAGGCCTTAGCTCCGCCTGCCATGCAGTCGGGGTTGAGTGAGTATTTACCCAACGGTGAATACTATTCCTGCCCAGTCATCAGTTAATTCAGTCACTTGCTGCTGGGTGACCTTGAGCAAGTCACTCAGCCTCTTGAAGTCTTTTACCCGTAATATGGGGTCAAAATGAGGTGCTGAGTATTAAGCAAAATAATGCCCATGAAGCATGGTGCCCAAAAGCTACCAGCGCCTCCCCAGTGTTAGGCCCTTCTTATTTTCCTCTTGTCACGATGACCAGTAGACTTGGATTCAAGTTCAGGTATGATCATGTTCTGAAATGTAGAAAGAATGATGAAGAGGTAAGATTTAATAAATTCACTCAGCAAACATTTGTGGACCACCTACTATGTGCTTGGGGACGCAGCTGTGAAAGGACAGACTCATCCCAACGAGGCAGAAGGTTATGCTGCTGTCTTGACTGACCCTGCCCACGTGAGACCCTCAGCACATTTCCTTTGGCAAGTATACGCCAATATTGAGGATAACAATCACGAACATTTATCAAATCCTTTCCGGGTGCCAACTATGGTGCTGAGAGCTTGTTACACAGATGTTACTTGATTTACTCCTCTCAGTAATCCTCTGAGGCTCCAGAATTCCTGTTCTCCCAGTGAGGAAAAAGCAGCTCAGAGCACTGAGTGACACTGAGGGTAAATGACTGAGCTGGCTTTGGAACCAAAGCCTAAGCTTTAAATCGCTGTATGCAGTGGTCTTTAATTATCTCATATTCATTAGAAATTGAATAGCAAGCCCTGCCAACAGGGTTTCCATGATGCACAACCGCCAGGACATAGCATTGCCTTTGCTGTCTGTGTGAATCATACCCCTGGTGAGGTGCAGGGCACGGCACGCACAGCCTATGGGCCACCCTGGCAACCCAGATGAAGGCAAGGGCTATCCTTGGCAAACTAGTCATCACAAAAGATATACTTGACACAGAGTAGGTTCCTAATAGATTGTTGATGAATTTTTCAAAATGAGCTTGGCTTTCTGCTGATTCGAGCACTCACGCAAGAGTTTACAGTCTGAAACAAAGACATTGGTGCTGGAGAGATGGAAAACATGCAGTCACTGCAAGAGGTGAGGTCACCAATTGCACCTGAGCTCATCAGCTTATCACTCCTGGCCAGGCAGAGAGCTGGTGTTCCTGAGTTTGACAAGATAAGGAGGAAGGTACAAAATCACATGACTTCCTCATAGTCTCAGGGGGCTTCCTGTAGGAGGCGTGCTTCTCGGAGAGCTATGAGAGTGGGGGCAAGGGAGGCACTGCTGAAGCCAGAAAACTTTTTCAACACAGAAACTGCAGCCTAAGCCCACAGTCACATAAACACAGTGGCAACTAATATGACAATTGTGATTTGGAATTTAAAAAAAAAGGAGAATGTCTAGGATTCCTTTTTACAGAGGAGGACTCCTTTTTAAGAGGAAGAATGAAAGAGAATTCCTCTACTATTCTTCAGATGAGATCCTCACTCCACTTTGCACACGTAACCCTCCCTGTATGTTCATTTGTTTCTTTCTTAAGTCAGAGATTCCCAAACTTTTCCACGAAAGGGATCCTTAGTGTCTCAGCAAACTTTTCGGGGCCCTAAGCCAAGAGAAATACCTCACAGTTAAACCGCTAAGTAGTTAGGTCCATACAACTTAATAAGCATTTAATAAGCATACAACAACCCAGCAGCTATTCGAAAAAATAATACACACACATTGAAATAAAAGAAAGTTTCATTCTTAAATAATCACCATGATTTACTGATGATACGTATGTGCCTTTTAGGCACTGCATAATTTCTCAAACTTTGGAATCAGATTGGGTGCCACCACCCTAACTCCCTATTCCACAGTGAGTTTCAGAAAACTGAGACTATTACACAACCTGAGGTCCTCCACATGGAGGCCAGACTGCAGAGCTGGGAAGAAACTCTCCTGACCTAATACCCCAAGGAAGGACGTTGCAGGTATTGGTTCAAAACTTCAATCATGTCAAGACTGTCAAGGCGATTCTTTGGCCTTTTCTTCTTATTTACAAGATGGCTGCTAGAGTCCCAAGTATCAGAACAGAGCAGGAGAGAAGGAGGAGACAGTAGTGCCAACCTCATGTCATCCCTTTTAACAAGGTAGCAAAAGCGATTTCAGAGACTGCTTCCCACCCCAGCAGCTCTCCTGGGCCAAAACTGTGTCATGTGTCCATCACTGGCTACAGGGAAGGCTGAGAGAGTCAGCAGGTAGCTGGGTACAAAGTGCTCCAAGTCAGGGCTCAGGAGCAAGGCGGAGGGGTAGATATTGGGCGAACAAACAATATCTCCTAGAGAGCCACGTGTACTCAGACAAAGATCAGTAGGACAGGAATTAATTCCTGTTCTCAGTCACCTCAGGTCTAACCCGGAGACAAAGGTGACCTTCTCCAAAATTTTGACTACTACACAAAATGATCAAGAGATACATATCAAGTAGCTGTAGGAAGCTCCTTGCCTAGGAGGGTCAGAGAAAGTTCTGGGAAGCAGCTAACCACACTGTAAAAGAAAGGCATTCAGGTAGAGGAACAGCAAGCATGGGGGCCCAGAGATGTGAAGGAAAAGATGTTACATGATTCGAGTAGCCCATGATTTGGTGTCTAGAACACAGGAGGGTTGGCAGGAGGAGGGGGTTGGTGGGAAATGATACAGAACAGGTCATGGAGTCACCTAGGGCTCTGCATGCCCACTGGCTCTATGGAGAATAGTGTGAATTGGGGAAATGTTCCTTTCACGCTGCAGGTCTGCCAGTGACATGGCCCAACCTTCCATTTCCTGCAGGTGGACCTCGACCCAAGCACAACCAGAGTCCTTTACAGGGGGATTGATATGGATGCTGAATAAGACTCCATTCTAAGTTAGACATAAACCCGGAGAGCTATTTTCCTCCTGTAGAGAGAGCTTGCCTGGTGAATGGGGCTGTGGGATAGGGGAGAGACCAGTGAAATCATTCTAACATCCCAGATCTAACGGACTTAAAACCACCAGTAACTTAAGCTGATAACATTTCTGTTTTTATTTAAACCGGCTGAAGCTAGTTTTTATTAAGCTAACTTGAGTTAGGACCTTATCTCTTGCTGCTGGAAGGGTCTTGACCCAGGGGTTATAATTTGGAAGCAGGACGACCCATCAGGAGGCTCTCGCCACATTCTCTTCTCATACCAGGCTGCAGGCTGGGGTTCACGGGCTTCAGGGCTAACTGCCCTGGCTGCTGGGGAGAGAAGCATGGCTTCCCGGGAGAGTTCCACTGTCCCCATCTCCATCTCCATGGGCAGTCTGACAGAGGCATTGATTCTCACCCAGCTGGCTGGATGGCACCCACTTCCTGTCCTGCAAACCTGGGCTGCCTTCCTGGGCTGTTATCTGATTCCACTATCAGCCGGTGGCATCCAGGAACACCTTGGACTTCTAGGAAAAATGATGTTCTACAAGAGCAAACGCACACGGCCAGAGCATACGGTAACTCTAGCAGCCATGCACACAATGAAACCCCGGACGTTATTCATGGCCTGTGGTATTCGGGAGCCAGAAGGCACGAGCTCTGGCAGTCAAGATATCCAGGTCATTGACAGGCGTTTCTGAGCTGGTAACTCAAATCCTCAGAGGCTGTAAGGCTCATGAGGTAAGGCATATCGTTGATTCCAAGGAGTTCCACCTATGGGGTTTCATGCTTCTGTGCCCCAAACCAGCCACTTACTAGCTGAGTGAGCCTGGGAAAGTTACTTCACCTCTCTGAGCGTTCACTTCTTCCCTTCTATCTAGGCATGATCACAGTGATTGCTAACATACATTCAGTGCCTACATGCATCAGGCATGCTAAGCACTGCACATGTGGTCTCCTCCCTCTGTAAAGACTGGCACATTTTGAGATTTTAATCTGGGTTTGTCATTGTTAGTATTATCTGTGGTACCATGGGGACCAACAACTTCAATCTAATCTTTTAATGAACGAGAACACTGACATCTAGAAGCAGTGACTGGCTTACCTAAAGTCATACAGCATAATCAGTGCCAGGAAAATCTCTAATCAAAATTAGAACCCAAGTCTTATCTAGATTAAGGTACCTACCAAAAAGCCACAAAAATCATAGGGGATCTAGAAATTATTTAACCTAGGATATATGTGACTTCTATGGAGAAAACTTTAAAATTCTAATGAAAAACATAAAAACTGATCTGAGTAAGGGGTGAATGGAGATAGTCTATGCTCTTGAATGGGCAATTTCACATTATAATAGTAATAATTATTCCCAGGTTAATTCATAAATTAATGCTATCAGAGACCAGTTGGCCTTTTTGAGGAACTTGAGAAATGAATTCTAAAATATCTTTGGAGGAAGAGAGGTCCATGAATAGCTAAGTTAACTTTAGAAAAGAAAAAGAGGAGAGAATTGCCTTAGCAGTCATGGAGACATATTACAAGGTGGTAGTAATAAAAAGTAGTTAGTATGGGCACAAGAATAGACAGATGGGTTGGTGAATCATTGTAGAGAGGTGAGTCAGACCCACGTGTATACAGACCCTAATATATACACGACACAGGAGCCCTCGCAGTTCTGTAGGGAAAGACCAGATTGTTTAGTATATGGAGTAGGGGAAATTCGTTCACTATTTGGAGAAAAACAGAACAGGATCCCTACTTAAGAAGGTTCCAGATGACTTAAAGTTCTAGATGTGAGAGATAAAATATCAAATGTTAGAGAAAAAAAGTGAACCATTTTTGTGATCTAGAGGAAGGAAAAGCTTTCATGAAGAAAAATAAGGATTACTTTAAAAAAAAAAAACATATGGACGAAGTCACTAGACAGATGACAGGGAAGATAAAGATTTTTGTGATATCTCAAATCAAAAAGGCACATATGATTTATAGATAGCACGTATGATTTCCTGCTACCCAACTAGAGGAGAGCCGCCCCTCTAGGAAAATGGGAAAAGAAAACCTAATAGATAAATAAAGAGGAAGAAGCCTTACAAAATAATAGATAAATGAAGAAATGCTCAAAACCATGAATAGTCAGTGAAAGTTAAAGCAATAAGATGCCCTTTTAACCTATTGACTGGAAAATTAGAAAACTATAAAATGCAAGTGTCGTTTAGCTGTGTACAGGGATAAAGGGACCCACATGCACCGATGTACACTGATGAGAATGTATCTGCACTAATCTGAGTTATTTGATGAAATTGAGAATATGCATGCATCCCCTATTGCCCAGCAATCCCACTCTTGGGCATAAATCCCAAAGAAATTCTTCCTGAGCTCTAAGAGGGGTAGATTTTATTATTGTTTACAGTTATTTGCTCCTCTTTCCCTATAAAAGAACTTCCACCCATTTCTGATTGATTTTCATTAGGATGCAGTACTTCTCAGCCTGGGGGGGGGGGGGGGCTTGGCCATGTGACTTGCTTCGGCCAATGAAACAGGAGTGGAAGTTCTGTGCGCCAATTGGAGCAGAAGCTTCAAATGCGGTTGCTTGTTTCCACCAGCTCTCTTGCTCTTTTTTTCTCTGCCAGGAGTAGGACTTGTCCCAAATCAGGGCTGTTCCTTCACCCTGGATGCTGCAATGGAGATACGTGGAACAGGAAGGAGCCTGTTGCCAGCAGCTGGAACGTGTGGCGTGACCAGGAAAGGAACCTTTGTGGTTGTAAGCACTGAGGTACTTTGTTGTGCTTTTATTGTAGCAGCAAAACTGACCAATACAGGGATCGGTGAGCTACTTGTTCATTGTAGTGCTGTTTATGGTGACAGAGTCGGGGGGAAGCCTCAGTGTCCGTCACTGATAAAACATGGCCCACACCGTGGGGTATTAAGCAGGCGTAACATGCAAAAAATTACATGTTCACATAAAAATATGGATAAACCTTAAAAATACAGTGTTTTGTTGTTGAACACTACATCAAAAACTAATGATGTACTATATGTTGGCTAGCTGAACATAATAAATAAATAAAACAGGGGACATGTAAAAAAAATACAGTGCCTCGTGAAAATATTTAGGAATAATATCATATATAACCAATGAACAGAAAAAACACAAAACTACACAAAACTATGTATTTCACAAAAATACACACCCGTGAAAAGATGAAGATGTTGGCATGATGTCTAGGAATGAGAGGAGACTGGGAGTGGGATGTGGACATCAATAGACTTTTTAAATGTCTTATCGATTAAAAAAGTTAAAGAGTAATTTGAAAAAAAGGAACAAGGGAAAGGGACCCACAGCAACTGACAATCTGTTCAGTGCTTTTTCTTTCATACTCTATTGCTTCTTGTGTTATTCATTCTCCCAGAAAAACAATAATGCCATAAATCATAAATTGCTTCACATGTTTTAACTGCAATATTTCCTCTGACCCCTAAAGGACTCTATAATATAAGGACAGCAAATGTCACACTTCTCATTTAACACATTTTTAAATGGGGCTGGGGTAACCAGTGGTTTCGCTGGTAGGAGATTAATAGTGCCTCACCCGACAAAGCGCGTAATATATGACAGGTGCTATTCTGAGCATTTTATCAGTGTTAACACATTTAAATCTCTTGACAGTTTCAAGGGTAGCTCCTATTATTATCATCATCTCCATTTTACAGCAGGGGAAATGGAGGCACAGTGGAGTAACTTGCCATGCAAATAGTATGTAGTGGATCTAGGATTTGAGTCTGGACATTCTGACTCTAGAGTTAAGGTGATATCATATTTAAAAACTCAGATTGGGACAGTTTTGAGAGTGGAAATGGATGCTAATACTAATTAGTCTGGGACTCCATGCATACACTAAAATTCGCTGGAAAAGCCAGGACCCACGGCACACTGTCATATCCAGCTTCTAGACACTCTGCTGTGCTGCCTCTCAGGAGGAAGTCGGGGCTCCTGAATCCATAGGCAAGTGCCCTTCATCACGGCAGGACTGTATAAAATCAGGTCTTGCCGGGCGCCTGGGTGGCTCAGTTGGTTAAGCGACTGCCTTCGGCTCAGGTCATGATCCTGGAGTCCCTGGATCAAGTCCCGCATCGGGCTCCCTGCTCAGCAGGGAGTCTGCTTTGCCCTCTGACCCTATCCCCTCTCATGTGTTCTCTCTCTCTCAAATAAATAAATAAAATCTTTAAAAAAAAAAATCAGGTCTTGCCAATTCCTAGGAAAAATAAGAACAGAGATTGGGTCCCTGGGTATTTAAAAAGTGGAAACAGGGAACGTGATCTGGCTTCAGAGCTGAAAAGTGGTTGAGTTGGGCCCTTGGGGACGTGGGTCAGAGCTGTCATGAGCAAGAAGATAAAGCCCCAGCCAGGTTTTGGCTCTATGCTAAAGAAAAAAGAATAAAGAATCTGAAGACGTGAGCTTTTTCTCCTGATCTGAGGCTACATGGGCTGGTTAATGGAAATCATTTTCCTCTAACACAGGTCTATTCTGCCCCTGTAAGATGGAGACATTTCTATTCCTTTTCCACCCAACCATCTCAGGAAGAATGAACAATTATACTGTAGTAGTTACATTACACTGATGCTTACAAAGTGGTAGCATTTACTCATTTGCCTTATATCCATTATCTCATTTATTCCTTACAATAACCCTATGAAGCAAGTAGTAGTAGTAGTAGTAGTAGTAGTAGTAGTAGTAGTAGTATATCCATCTTACAGATGAGAAAACTGAGACTACGGGATGATCAGTGCTTGCTGAAAGTTACACATTTTGTAATAAATCAAGGTTTGATCTGCCTTAGACCCCGTGCTCTAGGACACCTGTTGGCTCTCTATGAGAATTTAGTTGATCAGTTCTCCCCCATTACACGGAATGATATTCCGGTAGATAAAACAGGATCAACATTCCTCATCCTAACCCATCTATGGACAGGGAGTAGGGGTGGTTCCAAAGATGAGCTTCATTTCCCCTCAATTTTAGGGTAATCTATATACTTTCAGACTTGAAATCTTGCCAATTCCTAGGAAAAATAAGAACTGATCGGAGTAGGAACAAATATCAAGAGAACCTTTTGGACATTTTTTAATACAGAAAGAAGTGGGGATAAATAAGGAAAGGAAAGTCTCCTCTCAGGAGGGAAAAAAAAGAAGGTACTGTGATGTAGAGAAATTGAGTCACCAGAGCTGGCATGACATCAATGCACCATGCTGGTGAGAGAAACACTCCCTCTCCACCCCTTGTAGATATTGACTCCAGCAGCCAGAGCCCCTCGGGCATGCTCATCAAATTACTGGAATTATTAACAGCTTCTTGTTGGTACATCCAAGGAATCTCCCACAAGTCCAGTCTTTATGAACCTACTTTTGAAGATGGATTCAAATGAAAGGATGTGATGTTGGTATTTAAAGCACCTTAGGGAGAACTTTTCCTTTCAGGCCAGTCAAGGTCTGCCTCCCTCATCCAGGCTGCATCCAGGAGAGTCCAGAAGGACCCACGTCCCCTCGTCTGGATATGACATACTACAGAATCACGCACAAAACAAGTTTACTCCTGTGTGAGTCACAGCAAAGACAGACCTCCGACTCTCAACTCTTCATTCACTTCATAATTTTTTTCGCTTAAATTCAGATCTTAAAATCTGAGAGATGCAGAGAGCTATGGCAGATTCTAGTTCTGGCCCCATCATCAACTCTGAGTGACTTCACTTCTTTGGAATTCTGTTTCCTTATCTTGCTTCAACAAGAGAAGAAAAAAATGAGACTTTTCTTAAGGCTTAAAAAAATTCAGAGAGCCACTTTGAGAATCCTTGAGTTGCTTCGGGGTAAATAAGATTAGCCTCCTAATGACAATTTTTGGCACAGTTCCTCAGCCAACTCAACTAAACTGAATAAATTGCTCAATGATGTGGTAACAAAGGGGTAAAGTCATGGTGGCCAGAAAAAGTTTTTGGTAGCTGCCAAAAAACCACACAAATTTATAAAGGCAGTACTGACCCTAAGCCATATAGGTAAGACAGAATTATTACTCCTCTTCATGCAGCTTAACTTTCATAATACTCTTCAATGTCGGGAGATTAGCTTGGTAGATGTCCAAGAAGAGAACAGAGCTAGCTTTTAAGGTATTGGAATTCCCAAAAGGTAGAGCAGAGAAAGGGTGAGGTCCCAGGGGCAGAATTACCCCAGCAAACATACTGCTCCTGGATGCCTTTACACCAAGGACAGGAGAACTTCTTCCCTCTAAATTGCCTACTTAGGGCCATCCTTCTGAAGACAAGACCATTGGAAAGCACACTTCATTCTAATTTGGGATTCAGTTGGTTAGGACCTTACTGACTGATTGATTGGAGGAACCTCCCCCAAGGTACAAGCATCCAGTCTCCTATTTTCTTCTCTATTTGAATGTTAATATCTCCAAAGCACAAGGGCTAGGAAGACTTTATAAAAATCAAGTCTTTGATTCTAAGGATGTATATAGCAAGATGATTTTTTTAAATATATTATGATTTCTTATTTCTACTTCCCCAAACAACAGCCATCTGTTTTCTGAAGAGGGTTGGGCCCAAATGGACAGAAACAGCAACAACTTACAGTTATTGAGACTTTCCTAGGTGCCTGCCATGGTTCTGACCGCTTTCCACCTGTCATCTCATGTAATCCCAATGACCTCATGAGAAGAGCTCTATTATTATCTCCATTTTACTGACTGGGAAACTCGGGCACAGAGAATGTGAATAACTTAGCCGAGATCAAAGAGCTGGGGAAGGTGGAGGCCCAAGATTGGATGTTCAGCTTTGTCTACTAAACTAGGTTTATGGCAGAGAAAATGATTGTGAAAACAATAGCATTCGATTTTGCCAGGGAGGGAGATTTCTTCCTCTATGCTCATGGTCTTCAAGGTGGGCTAAGAATTAAATTACATGAGACAAGTTTATGGGAGAAAAAACCCAAAGTTGAATTACCTACACACCAAGGCCCATTAATGGAATCGAGACCCGAAGAAGTGAGCAAGGCAGGCAGTTTTTTAGACATTTTAGACAAAGAAATGAGAGATCTGTGAGGAATGTACAGGATAAGGAAGGCCGGTGTTTGGGAGCTTTAATTAGTAAGGAATTCTAAGCAGAATTGGGGTTGACCTAGGAGATGAATATAAGAGTAACTGGGTTTATGTTATAGCTTTCTGGACTTTCAAGTCCCTATCTCTGGTCGTGAGGATGTCTTTTTGCTTCTTAGTACAGAGAGGGTATTTTTCATATGGGAGACTTGTTTGCTGCTTTTGGGGGGGGACAGAGGGGACCTAAGTGTCCCTGTACCTGTTCTTTCCCAAATAGCTTTAATTCAAAATAATCAATATGCCATTGTGGTGCATGTGAGGGCAGCCTGCCCTGGGTCCCTACAATTTGCAAGTGCTTGGCTTTAAAAGAAAAAACAAACCTGTTGAGTTATAACATCCATACATACCAAAAAGTGCACAAATCAACTGTACAGATCAGTGAAGCCTCGCAAAGCGAACAGTCTCGTGTAATCAGTACCCAGATCAAGAGGCAACGCTGCCCGCACCCAGCAATCCTCCCTGAGTCCTCCTCCAATCTCTACCCCTCACAAGTGTTTTGATTTTAAAAGCAATCGATCTATTTTTGCATGTTTTGGAAATTTTTATATTGCAATCATACACTGTATACTTTGCGTGTATGTTTGGCTTCTTTCACTGAGATTTTTGTTGAGAGATTCATTCATATTATTGTGTTGTCTCAATGATGTATGGTATTTTATATATATACAAATATATTTGGTGTGTATATATATATTTGGTGTATATATATACATATACACATATATATGTGTGTGTGTGTGTGTGTATGTATATATATATTTGGTATTTATCCATTTTACTATTGATTGACATTTGAGATGTTTCCAGTTTGGGGCTATAATGAATAGCGCCACTATGATTCTTCTTGGACGGACCTTTTGATGAACATAAACACACATTTTGTTGGATACACATCTATGAGTGGAAGTGCCGGCTTACATGTGATACCTGTGTTCGCTTTTATAGACACTGTTCATCTGTTTTCCAAAGTAGTTGAAGCACTTCCTACACCCGCTAGATGTATATGAGCTTTCCAGTGGCTCTACGTCCTCACCAATAGCCATTACAGAGGGCAAGACTGGCTATATAGTGTGTGGAAACCAGTGCAAAATAAAAACGTGGAACCCCTTATTCAAAATTATTAGAAATTTCAAGACAGTGACAGCAAAGTGCTGGGTCCTTTTAAGGGCGAGCCTTCTGGGACTGCATGAGCTGCTCGCTGCTCAGGAAGCCATCTCTGGTGGTGGATATGTAGGTGAGTCACATGGCTATGTTAATTACATTTCTTTGATGATGAATGGTATTGAACACATTTTCATGTGTTTATTAACCACCTTGATATCTTCTTTTAAGAATAGCCTATTCAAGGGGCGCCTGGGTGGCTCAGTTGGTTGGGCGACTTCCTTCGGGGCTCAGGTCATGATCCTGGAGTCCCTGGATCGAGTCCCGCATCGGGCTCCCTGCTCGGCAGGGAGTCTGCTTCTCCCTCTGACCCTCCCCCCTCTCATGTGCTCTCTCTCATTCTCTCTCTCAAATAAATAAATAAAATCTTTAAAAAAAAAAAAGAATAGCCTATTCAACTCATTTGCCTATTTGATTTTTTAAAATCTGTCTTTTAAAAATTAATTTGTATAAACTGGTCCTGTTTTCTGGATATGAGGTTTCTGTTAGACCTGGATATGGGGATGTGGATATTTCCTGGATATGCAGTCTTGTTACATATAAAAACATAAGTATTTGTGTATGTGTGTATATCAAATCCCTCTCCTACTCGGTGGCTTGTCTTTTGCCCTCTTCATGGTGTCTTTTTGAACAAGTTATTGATTTTAAGGTATTTTGACTTAAACATTCTTTCTTCTATGATTAGCAGTTTCATATCACACTTGAGAAATCTTTGCTTACCCCAAGTCGTGAAGACATTATATTCTGTTTCCTTCCAAAGTTTTATTGTTTTAACTTTTGATATTTTGATCTAAAAATTTATCTAGAACTGATTTTTGTCTGTGGTTGGAGAACGATTTATTTTTATCTATATATCTGGCTCTCTGATGACTTTTTATATGGCATGACTTTTTGAAAAGAACCATCTTTGGACAATTATATGTGGGACTATTTCTAGATTTTCTATTCTCTCTCCTTGGTCTCTTTGCTACCCTTCTACCGATACCAGTTTGTTTTAAAAATAGGTCTCAATATTTGGTAGCGTAAGCCTTCCATCCTCGTTCTCTTTCTCTAAGATTGCCTTGTTTATTCTTGGCCCAGTGTATTTCCACATAAATTTCAGAATCAGTTTGGTGTTTGATTTGGGATTATCTTCGATCTATAGATCTATCTGAGGAGAACTGACATGTCTACAATATGGAGTCAGTTCATGAGTAAGTTATATTCCTTCATTTATGTCTTCTTTGATTTTTCTCAATAAAGTTTTCTAAGTTTTAATGTAGAAGTCTTAGATACCTGTCATTAGATTGATTTGTTAGGTACATGATTTTTTTTATGCTAATGTTAGTGGTGATTTTTTTAAGCTTCATTTTTTATTTCTTGTTGGCAAGCATATAGAAATTCACCTGCACTGGTTATAGCCCTCTCTTGGACAGTGTTGAGTAGAAATTTGGTAGCATCTTTGTCTCATTCCTGATCTCATGGGGAAAGCTTTCATTATTTTACCACTGATTATGTTGTTTACTGTTGGCCTTTTAGATGTTCTTTATAAATTGAGAAAGTTTCATTTTATTCCTAGTGTGCTGAGGATTTTTTTTTTTTGTATCATGAATTGGTTTTACATTTTATCAGTCTTTTCTGTATCTTTAAGATGATCCTGTGATTTCTTTTCCTCCCTTTTTTCTATCAGGTGTAAGTTATATGGATTCATATTCAAATATTAAACTACACGTATATTCTTATAATAAACCCAATTTGGTGATGTGTATTATCCTTATTATGTAATATTAGATTCTAATAGATACTGTTTTGTTCAGAATTTTTCCAGTTATGTATAAGAGAGAAAGTAGTCTGTAATTTTTCCACTGTTATAAATTTTTTGTCAGATTTTGGCTCTAAGGTTATTCTGAACTCCTAAAAAGAGGTGAAAGCTGTTTCTTCTTTTTCTGTTCTCTAGAAGAGCTTCTATAAGTTTAGTTTATTTGCTGCTTAAATGTTTGGAAGAATAAACTGGTCAACCAACTTAGGCTAAAACAAAGTTTTCTTAATGAGAAGGAAGGACTTTTATAATTGATTCAATTTTATTACATAGGATTGTTTAGATTTTTAATTTATTTTTCCATTAGCTTTTCTAACTTGTGCTTTTCAATAAATTTGTTCATTATATTAATTGTCAAATTTATTTAAACAGAGTGGTTCATAAGATACTGTTATTGTCTTTCTAATGTCTATGGTAATATCTCCCTTTTGAGTCCCAATTTGACAATTTATGACAATTTGATAATTTGTGATAATTTCTCTTATTTTCTTAGTTTACTAGAAATTTATCAACTTACTAATCTTTTTAAAACCAACATTTGACTGTGTTAATTTTCTCTACTGTACTTTTGCTTTCTACTTCTTTAATTTTTTTTAAGTTTCCTCCTCTCTACTTTTTTTGGGTTTAATTTGTTTTTCCAGCTTTTTTATATGAAAATATAGATCACTGCTTTTTTAGCCATTCTTAAATTCTATAATACTCATTAAGATATTTCCCTAAACACTGTTTTTAGCTACATCCTGAAAGTTTTAATGCATATTGTTTTTATTATCCTTCCACTAAAACTATTTCCTAACTTCTATTGTGATACTTTTTTGTTTCATATGTTATTTAGAAAGTATTGTTCAATTTCCAATTTTAGTATATGTGCTGCCGAAGCGAGCACTATTGTTCAATTTCCAAGCAGTTGGGCATTTTATCTTTTTTTCCTTTTCTTCTTTTAAAAACGTTTTTATAACCTTTGGTCAGAGAATATATTCTATATTAGTTCAACCATTTGAAATTTCTTGAGGCTTGTTTTATGACCTAACAAAATATGGTCAATTTCAGTAAACATTCCGTGTATGCTTCAGAAGAATGTGTGTTCTGTGGTACAGTGTACTGTCTGGCACAGTATACTATATACGTCAATTAGGTCAAGTTTATTCATTATTTTATTCACACTTCTATATCCATGCCAAATTTTTGTCTGCTTGTTCTATTTGTTATCAAAGTATATGCATTAAAGTCTCCCACTATGGTGAGGATGTTCTGCTTTCTCCCTTGTAAGTAATGGTTATCATGGTTCACATCTGTTGAAGTATTTGCCCTCCTAGGGAAATAGCCAGATACGTAGCAGTGCTTAGCAATAATGAGAGAGATAGGAGAACAATAAAATGGTGGTAATGCCCCCAGGTGTAGCCTACATTCCTCAGATCCCTCCCTGACTTATTTGCTTTGAGCTGGACTCCCCAGGACACTGGGCATCCACTGAACTATTTGCCTTAGGCACTGCACCTTGCATGTAGTTACATTTGCTAAATTATTTGATGAAAAGTCCATAGGTGTTTATTCTAAAGGAAAGGTTGAATTATTACCAGTCCATTTCTATTTCCAAATTTCTTCTTCCAAAATACTTTGGTCTTCTATTCCCAGACATTTTTGTGGAAACCTTATTCAATTCTTCCTCCCTCCCTCCCTCCCATCTTCCCTCCATCTCTTCCTCCTTCCTTCCTTTCCTTCCTTCCTTCCTTTATAGGGAAGTAAATGAACTTAAACTATAAGAATCAGTGGTAGAATAAAACTTAAACTCAGCATCTCTAAGAGGAGAAGGTGAAATCATTTCAGCGGTTTCCAACTTGGGTACTCTGAGTTTTTAGGGTCCCATCAATTTAAAAATAATGGTGGTTGTCGAGCTCTTGTGGCTGTATTTAATGGAAATTGTAATAAAACAACACAAGTTAATAGCAATTTCACTTTTATTTGGGAAGCAAGAAACTGCAAGTGCTAGAAACCTCTTCTGACTTGCTAAAGCAAAGAAGTTAATTTATTGATTCCTATGGCTAAGCAGTACAAAGATAGATTGTCTTCAGACCCATTAAAATCCAGGTGTTCAAATGATATCATTAGGACTCCAGCCTAGGGTGACCAACCATTCTGATTACTGTGGGACACTGAAAGTCCCCCATCTTGGAAAAAACCTTAGTTTTGGGGAAAACTGGGATATTTGGTCACCATTCCCCTCACTTCATCTGTCTGTATTGGTTATTGGTTTTACTTTCAGGTAAATTGATAGCAAAGATGATCAATGGCAGCTCTTGACTTGCACAATTATTACTGCTAGTCACCCCAGAAAAGAAAGGGAACTCATAGCCTAACAATTCCAACAACTTCCTTGGGATCACTCTGATTTGTCAGCATTGAGTTAAATGACCTCTCCAAATCAATTATTGGGCCAGAGGGATCAGGTACTCAGTTGGCCAGCCTGGGGTGGGAGAAGTGAACCATATTTTTGGCTGCCTATTATATAAGATGGAATAATTCCCAGAAAGAAAGGGGCTAAAAGACAAAAAATAAGAGATATGCATTATACTGAGCTACTTATTGAGTATTTACTCCATACCAGGAACTTGCACTATGATTATTACTGAAAAAAATGTTTGAGAGGCAAAATCTTTTAAATAACAGAAAATGGGGAACATTTACTTAAAGACTCCTCATTGGTGAAAAGACTGAGAAAAACTGAATTTGATCCTGACTCACAGAGCTATAGGAGAAACCTAGAAGTGAATCCGCAAAGCACCAATCAGTCCGTTTATAAGCAGGTGCACTTACAGCATTTCTGTCCAACTCAAATGCAAAGGATCAGGGCACTGGGGTCTTCCTTTGTATCATGACAGAGAAACTATAACATTATGCAAATCAAGGAGACAAAATGCCAGTGTGATCCACCACATGAAATATTTTAAAAGCTGCCCAGGAGCCATATTTTTTCACTTGCTTATTGGCCCCTTGATACTTAAAATTACATGCACAGAGTTAAAAGCAAGTCTTAAAACACAATTAGCTTTAAGGAGAGAGGACCCTTACATTGAAAGTCAAACTAAGGTATACATGACTAATTTACATCTGTCAAACCTGATTTTGCTTGGAGCAGTCAGTGAAATGGTGTTGGAGGGGACATAGCTGAGAGACTTGAGGAAGGAGTCTGAAAGAACTTGGAAAACAAGAGCCTAAGTCGAAGGCAGACAAAGTGGCAGAAGAGTTCACAGGCTCAAGGACTGGGGCTCCCCAGATCCTTGGAAGGCCTGGTCCCTTTGTTTTTTTCTCACATCAAGGAGTCTCTCTGATGATTAGCATCCAATTTAGCAATAAGAAATTCCAATTCTGGGGAATAGGGCAATTACAAGAAGGAGAGACACATTGTGATCCATCTACAGAAAACCCCTCCAGATGCCCATGATGCCAACACGCCCCTCAGAGGCACACCTCTGGCTCCTCCAAGTAGCCTGGAAAATCAACAGCTCTGAGATCCTCACAAAATGGGACCAGGGACTGCATGAGTGACTTGATGTTTGCTTACGTGGTGCCTGGCCATGCCTCAATCATTTTACACAATGTAGAAGTTCATACAGATTTCCTAGGAGCTTAGGGTATTGGTCCAAGGTTCAGTAAAAAACAAACAAACAAACAAGAACACCCTACAGCAACACTATTTGGATTTGGTCTTATTAATTGTGAGATTTCCTTTAAGTTTTTGGTCAAATGACAGCTTTGCAGTGAAGCATTCACTGAATGCTTGATTGAAAATTGTAGCACCCCACACCTAACATTCTCTATCCCTCTGTCCAGATATATTTGTCTCAATAGTATTGATTTCTGCCTTCTAACATACTATATAGTCTACTTGTTTATTGACTCCCCAAGGGAGTGTACAATCCATGAAGACAGAGATCTTCAAGGACTTTGTTCATTGCTATACTTTCAGAACATGACACAATGCCTGGCCCCTAATATATAGTCAAAAAATATTTGTTAAATGAGTGCATTAAATTAATTTATATGTGTAAAGGATTTAGAAAAGTATCCAGTACATATTCAGTATTCAAAAATGTTAGTTTTTAGAAAAAGTGTTAGTTTTTACTATTTTCCTTGTTATGTTTGGAGTTAACAAAGTAGAAATACTTGTTCTAAATCATAAGGTTAAAACAACAGAAAATGGAAATTCTTTTCATGCTTTTTTGGAAAATAAGGCCACCACTCTGTCCTTAATGCTCTCTGCTGCTCTTATCTTTATCTCCTTTAGGTTCAGATCACTTTGTTCTTACTTAGTCTTAATCTCTGATATATACGGTCATCAGGGAAGGCAAGTTTCTAGATAATATATAGAGAAACTCCATACAAGCAATAATGGCTTTTTTTTTTTTATTATGAGTATTAAGGACATCAATCAATGACCCATAAATCAATTTCAATAAGGCAGATGGCTGCCAATTTTGTCGGTGCCTGATAGGGTGCAGTAGAAACCAGATAGTGAATTGGACTCATGCACTCTCTGTTAAACGGACTTGACTCCACCTTGCTTCTAAACTTTTATCTTTACTCATTGTCTTACTGGCTGGTTAGTGATTCTCAGGTACCATGTGAATCCTGCTTTATATACCACAGGGCTCTTTAGAAGCTTGAGGTGTCTTTTCGTTCACCATGAACTCCTTCCTTAAAAGCAAACACATGGAGAAATCAGGATGTTAAAGCTTTGCCCTTACCCACCACTTTAAAAATTAGCAAACTGCTTCGCAGATGTGATTTTTGCCAAGTCTCTCAGAAGTAGGTGGTGACAGGAGGTAAGGTGCTTAGGGAGGGGTCCAACGGCTTTTAACATTGGTCAAAAAGGGTTGCCTGACAGAGAGTGGGAATATCTGGGAGAGGTTCCTAGTGGGGAGGAAGTGTCTAAGACTCAGGAATGGGGTAGAGAGTGTCATGGCAGGGGATGGACATTAAGAAGAAAGAACTCCTTCTCTGAAGCAAAACTGGGAAAGATGGCCCGGAGGGGTGCCAGTTGAACAGTATCATGGGGCTTTTTGGGGCACAAACCTTGCTGCTTCCCCATATGACTATTTCATATGGGGCTGAAAGGGGTCTCAAGGATGGAATTGAGGTCAGTCTGTATTTGTCTTGCACTTGTTTGTCCTGTTGGACTCTTGCCCATCTTCTGTGGGCATACATGACCTCCTCTGGAAACTAAGCCTTGGTCCAGGAGTAAGATGGGGTAGTCTTCTCCTCAGTAAAAATAACACTGTAGAACCAGGCCCCTATGGTGGAGGAAGGAAGGCGAGAGATGGTGACTCAGTTACTCATTCATGTATTTGCGCATATTTTGAGGGCACTGGGCTCGGTGCTGGAGATAACAAACAATAATAAGGGAATGACTATATGTGCCAGGACTGTGCCAGTTGCCTCCCTTGATTAGTTTATTAGTTGTCCCAGTAATCCTATTGTAGGCACATTATTCACATTATACCACTGAGAAAATTGAGGCCTAAGGAGGTCAAGGAACTAGCCCAAAGTCAAACATCTAGTGAATATAGATATAAGATTGAAATCCAAGTCTGTCTGACTCCAGATCCTCTCTCTGCTTTTAACCACCATAAAGATTTGGGTGGATCCCAACATTCATGAGGTTCACAGTCTAGTGTGAAAGACAAACAAACACATGAGAGATGTGGCAACTGCTAAGGGGTTGATTGATTTCAGCCACAGTGCAGTAATTGCTATAGCATGAAAATTACTGTCTCAAGCTCTAAGTTATAAACAAAATGCCTTTTATATCCTCTGCAACAGGTGTTCTAAATCTTGGCATTTTGGGCCAAATAACTTTTTGCTGTTGGAGGTATCCTGTGCATTGTAGGACATTCAGCAGATTATCTAGCCACTAGATGTCAATAGTACATGTCCCCAGTTGGGACAAACAAAAATGTTTCCCTACATTGCCACATGTCCCCTGGGGTACAAAATTGCCCTGAGTTGAGAACCACTGCTGTGCAAGATTTCAACTTTTAAATGGCAAGAATCATGTCTTATTCATCATTTTATTCTCCCACCTTCCACCCCAGCATATACACTTTCATAAAACACTCTACCCATCAGCAGCAAAGTAGATCCTTTTAAGCACCCATGGAACATTCTCCAGGATAGACCATATTCTAGGTCATAAAAAAAATTCTCAATAAATGTAAAAGTATTGATGTACAGTATAACTAAATTAAAAATCAACAACAGAAAAAAAAAAAGGAAATTTACAACTATCTGGAAATTAACACATTAGTAAATGTCTCAGGCTATAAGAAATTACAAAGAAAATCAGAAAATATCTTTAACTGAAAGAAAAATGTGACACATCAAGATTTATGGTATGCAAACAAAGCAGTGCTGAGAGGGGAATTGATAGCATTAAATGCTTATATTCTAAAGAAAGAAAGATTTAAAATCAATAATCTAAGCTTCTAAGAAGAAGGAAGGAACAAAGGAAGATGAGTAAATAAAATCCACGGTAAATAGAAGAAAGACAAAATAAATATTGGAGTGGAAATTAATGAAATAGAAAACAACAGAAAAAATCATGCTGAAAGTTGATTCTTTGTAAAGATCAACAAAATTAATAAATCCTAAGCAAGATTTACCAAGAAATAAAGGGAAGACACAAAGTATTAAAATTGGAATAAAGTCACTATACTTACAATCACTATAGAACCTACAGAAATTAAAAATTGAAATATTATAAGGAATATTATGAAGAACTTTATGCCAATAAGCTGAACAACACAGAAAAAAATGGAAAAATTCCTAGAATGACACAAATTATCAAAACTGGCTCAAGAAGCAATACTAAACAATCCAAAAATCTTAATAAGATTAAGAAAATAATGTCATTCATAATAGCATAAAAATACTTAGGAATAATTTGACATAAGCAGTGAAAGACACTCAAACCAACAAAATATGCTGAGGGAGGTTAGAGATCTAAATAAATAAAAATCCATCCCGCTTTCATAGCAATATTGGAAGGACTTGGTATTATTAAAATAATAATTTTCCTGAAATTAATTTGTAGATTCAACACAAAATCCTACAGAATCCCAGCAGGCTTTGTTTGTATAAACTGGGAAATTTATTTCCGAAATTAATATAAAAATGCAAAGAACACAGAATAGCCAAAAGAATTTTTAAAAAGGACTAAGGTACACTACTTGAACTTCAAGACTTACTATAAGCCTCCAGCAATCAAGACAGTGCAGTATTGGCATGGAAGACCAATGCAACAGGATACGGAGTCCAGAAATAAACCCACTTATACCAAGGTAATTCCAAGGGGGGAAAGATAGTCTTTTCAAGAAATGAAGCTGAGGGCGCCTGGGTGGCTCAGTTGGTTAAGCGACTGCCTTCGGCTCCGGTCATGATCCTGGAGTCCCGGGATCGAGTCCCGCATCGGGCTTCCTGCTCAGCGGGGAGTCTGCTTCGTCCTCTGACCCTATCCCCTCTCAGGTGTTCTCTCTCTCTCATTCTCTCTCTCTCAAATAAATAAATAAAATCTTTAAAAAAAAAAAAAGAAATGAAGCTGAAATAATTGGATATCTATATGCAACAAATGAACTTAGACTCTGCCTCACTTTACGCAAAAAATATTAATTAAAAATGGACCACAGACCTAAACTTAGGAGCTAAAAGTATAAAATTTCTAGAAGAAAACATAGGAAAATATCTTTGCGATCTTGGGTTAGGGAAATAGTTCTTAGAGGTGACATCAAAAAACACAATCTGTAAAAGAAAAGAACATTTACAAATTGGACTGCATCAAAATCGAAAAATTTTGCATTTCAAAAAGCACCATTAAGAAAATGAAAAGGCAGGCCACAGACTGGGAGAAAATTGTACAAATAATGTATCTTAGGGCGCCTGGGTGGCTCAGTTGGTTAAGCGACTGCCTTCGGCTCAGGTCATGATCCTGGAGTCCCAGGATCGAGTCCCGCATCGGGCTCCCTGCTTGGCAGGGAGTCTGCTTCTCCCTCTGACCCTCCTCCCTCTCATACTCTCTGTCTCTCATTCTCTCTCTCTCAAATAAATAAATAAAAAAAATCTTAAAAAAAAAAAAAAAAAAAAAAAACAAATAATGTATCTTATAATGGCGCTGTATCTAGAATATATAAAGAACTTTTATATATTTTTATACTTTTATACTCAATATTAAGACAAACAACCTAGTTAAAAATGGCCAATGGGCTGCAATAAGCACAAGAAAAGATGCAGAAGATCATATTCCATCAGCAAAAAAGGACACCACAGAGATAGCAATACATACTGACTGGAATGACAAAAATTTTAAAAGACTGATAATACCAAGTGCTGATGAAGCAACGGAACAAGTGAAACTCTCATATATCACTGGTGACAATGCAAAATGGTTCAGTCAGTTTGGAAAACAGTTTAGCAACTTACTTAAAAAATTAAACATAAACTTACCATATGACCCCGCAATTCCAGTCCTAGAAATTGACCCAAGAAAAATGAAAAAAAATGTCCACACAAGGACTTGTACACAGATGTTTCTAGCTGCATTTTTTTCTTTTCTTTTTTCCTTTCTTTTCTTAATAAAAGCTATATATATTTAAGGTGTACAACATGATGATTTGATATACATATACATAGTGCAATGTTTACTACAGCCAAGCTAATTAGCATATCATCTCCTCATATACTCTTTTTGTATATGATGAGAGCACTTGAAATCTACTTTCTTCTCAAATTTCCAGCACTCTATACAATATTCTTAACTATAGTCATTGTACTATACATTAGATCTCGAGACTTATTCATTCTACATCACTGCGACTTTGCACCCTTTGACCAGCCTCCTCCCAAATCCCCCCACTTCCTCACCCCGGTAACCACCTTTCTACTCTTTCTTTCTATGTACAGTATTCAACATTTTTAGGTTTCACATATAAGTAAGACCAAGCAGCATTTTTCATAATAGCAAAAAACTGGAAACATTTCAGTGCCCATCAACTGGTGAATTGATCAACAAAATGTGGAGTATTCATATGGTGGGATAGTACTCAGTAATAAAAAGATAGGATATGTGCAACAACACTGATATCCCTCAAAAATATTATGCTAAGTGAAAAAGCCAGATACAAAGACTACTTATTATATGATTTCACTAATAGAACATTTCTAGAAAAGGAAAAGGTATAGAGACAGAAAGATCAGTGGTTGCCTGCCATTGGGGGTGGGAGCAGGATTGAATGCAAATGAGTACAAGAGAACTTTTGGGTGAATGAAGTATTTTGAACTGGATTGTGGTGCATGGTTGTATAAATTTACTAAAATTCTCTGGGATGTCCACTTACAACAAATGAATTTTATGGAGGGGTGCCTGGGTGGCTCAGTCGTTAAGTGTCTGCCTTCGGCTCAGGTCATGACCCCAGGGTCCTGGGATCGAGCCCCGCGTCAGGCTCCCTGCTCAGCAGGAAGCCTGCTTCTCCCTTTCTCACTCCCCCTGCTTGTGCTCCTGTTCTCTCTCTCTCTGTCAAATAAATCAATAAAATCTTTAAAAAAATGAATTTTATGGGATGTAAATTAAACTTCAGTAAAGTTATAAAAAAGTAAAAATGATTTAAAAAATGTTCTAAGTGGAACAAATTCTACTACTTGAGTTTGGGCTATCATTTTCCCTTTGCCCCACTTCTGGAAATAGCTGTCTTCCCTTTCAGATTAATTCTGTGGGGGAACACATAGGTCAGAGAACAAGGGTTTAACCCATGTGCTCATGCTTTCTGTCTCACCCTTTTGGTGTTAATCACAACATGGCAAAAAAATAAGGGAAGCTTTCTTCTAAATCATAAACATAGAAAAAAGAAATAATGGCATGCTAACCAAGTTACATATACTATAGATAATGTTCCTAAAAGTGGGTCTGGATCTATAAAAGGTGTTTAAAAGATAGCCTATAATCCAAACAGATGCTGGTGCCGGCTTGGAGGGACCTGTCATTGAGTAGATACAAGGCTTGAACAAAATCTTTCATCTCCAGGTTGGTGTGTATTTCTAAGTGTGATTCCTGAGCCACCTGCCTCAGAGTCACCTAAAGACCAACTCCTTCTTTAAATCTGTGAATAACAGATTCTTGGACCACACTGGAATTCATGAATCAGGTACTTACTGATCTGTGATGTCTGGTAGGGGGTAAGGAGTAATATTCGGTATCTGCCGTTTTTAACAAAGCTCCTTGGGCATTTTTAATAAACATTAAAGTTTAACAATTCTTGACCCCTCACTTTCTTCATTTGTGAAATGAAGTAATTAAACTGGAATTATTTCTAAAAAAAAAAATTTTAACCCCATATGTTTGTGTTTTTCCTGTTACCCATATAGTTTACTTTTTTTTTTTTTTAAGCCCTTAATTTTCCTCTGGTCAGACTTTTTAAATTTTATTCATTTACTTGTAAAGGGCTGGAACTTTCTCACCATGCATTCATCCTTCACTCTGAGAGGCCCCCTTTCTGATCACTGTCAATATATCAGTTGATCAGTGTGTGCCTTTGGACTTTCCGGATGTCTCTCCTCTGATCCACCATTAGGGCTAAGCTTTGCACTTAGCAGCCAGTGCTGGCGAGAGTCTAGTTATGTAGGAAGTAGACCATGGACTCAGATCCCACTGGCCATAGCCAGTGGACTTCGTCATCCAGCTCCCATTGCTACTCCCTTGACTATAATTCAAGGGGCTCTAGTGTAGGGTTAAAGAATATGGCTGCTAGAGTCCACAGGCCCGGGTTCAAATCCTGGCTCCCCACATACTAGTTCAGATAACCTCTTTGACTTCTCTGTCACCATTCTCACCTGTAAAATAAAGATAAGAATATCCTACTTCATAGGATCATTATGAGGATGAGGTTAATATTTGTAAACGTTTGGAATTGTACCTGGCATATAGTAAGTACTATGTAATTGTTTGTTAAATAAATGGACTTGTTTGAGTTGATATTAGGCATAAGTTTCCCATGGGACAGTTTGGAGGTGTCAGGTCAGTGGTTTGGAACATGTGTGAGGTACAAATGTTTGCTTTTGGGTTTCAGTATTTGGGGTTTTAACCCAGCCGGATAGGCATCTCCAAAGCTATGTTCCAAGAAGACCCAGAGTTCCACAGTGTGTGCATGCGTGTGTGTGTTTGTGTGTGTGCATGTGGGTGTTTGAATGGGGAGGACAGACAGTAAACAAGCGTGCAATGAACAAGATAATCTCAGATAGTGGTGTTATGAAGGAAACACAACAGAGTAATGTGATAACCAAGAGATTTTGGTCTCGTTGAATCGTTCCCGTAGTGGCTGCATCTGTCCCATCCCTCTTCAGTCCTACTGACCTCACCCTACTCCCCACCCACCCCCGCCAAGATTGGACACCTCGGGCCAAACAATTGCACATGAGAGCCACATCACCACACTTGACTTGGTCCACTCCCAAGGGTCCAATGGGCCAATTTCCCACATCCTGTCCTTCTCTTTGTTTAAAAGCCCCAAATGACTATTCCAGTGACAACCTTGTGAAAAATACTCCATGAACTTCGGGCTAAAACCTTCCTTTATTTAATTTCACCTTAATTGCCTCAATTAGGCTCCTTTTATGTTTGCTCACGGAACTCTTTTGTTTATTCCACTCAGCTCTGAGCAACAGCTGCTGAATGGAGCCTTTGTTCCGAGGGCCGTTCTAATGGTCTTCACTCCAGTCCTGTTTGTTTTCCTCGGGGGCAGCTCCTAACAAACCTGAGGAAGCGTGGCCATTAAGCCTGGGCAGGCAAGCTCAGTCACCAGCTGCCATTTACCCACATTCAGTTCCTGGAATGAAAAACGATACCTTTCTTCTCTCCTTTGGAAGGGAGCTATTTGGGGTCACGTGGAGAGAGGTGTCAGAAGCCCTCAGATAACTTGAGTACTCCTCATAGTCTCACTATCTGACAGCCCTGCCCATCACCCAGGCATCAGCCCCCCAACCCCCAAATCACTTTTGCTCTTCGAGCCTGCTGACATCTCACACTGGGCCTCCCTGTCCCCAGTCTTGTCCTGCTTCACCCCATTTTCCGTAGCTATCAGAGGTAGAGAATCCTAAAATAAATCTGATCACACCACTTCCTTAACTCCATGCTTAAACCTTTCCATGGCTTCGGACTCCCTGCTCGGCGGGGAGTCTGCTTCTCCCTCTGATCTTCC
>NC_058413.1:25191425-25212186 GCF_002201575.2 Neomonachus schauinslandi | reverse complement strand
CATGCTCTCTGTCTCCCATTCTCTCTCTCAGATAAATAAATAAAAAAATTTAAAAAAAAAAATTTAAAAAAAAAAAAAAACCTTTCCATGGCTTCTCACACAATTCAGGGCAAATTGCTCACCCCTTAGCCTGCTGCTCCGAGTCCTTCAGGCTCGATTTTGTAGCCCCAACTTCGACTCTTGGTACACGGAGGTAAAAACCTGGAAGGTTTTCTCCAAGATGGCTCCCTTTTATCAAATTTCTCCTCTCCTTCTGTATGCAAGCCATTCCCCCCATTAAGGGAAGGGCCTATGTCTCTCCTCCTTGTGGATCTGGGCTGGCCGTACTGACTTGTTTGATCATTAGAATACAGCAAAAGTAGATTCTAGAACTTCCAAAGCTAGATCATAAGAAGTTTTGCAACTTCCACTTGGGTCTCTTAGAGCACTCACTCTTGAAATATTTTCTCTGGAAGAAGCTGGCTGCCATGTAAGAAGCCCAACTGCCCTGACTGTGCCATGTCATGAGGAGCTGAGACCACATGGAGCGCCCCTGGATAATGAGAGAGAGAAGCCAAGGAACAGACAACACCAGAGATATCAATGAAGAAGCCATCTTGGAGGTGGATCATCAGCCCCACTTGCCCCAGTTAATGCCAGTGAAGGAGAGATGAACCCTCCAGCCAAGTCCTTTAAACCACTAAGTTTGGGGGTAATTTGTTATATAGCAATATATAACCAGAATAATCACTTCTTCATACAATTCATTCAGACCTTCTTAAAGTCTCTCCAAGGCCATGATGCATATTTCCATCCACTGTCCTTGTACCAGCTACTTTCTCTGAGATACCCTTCCTACTCCTCTGCATGACTCAAGTTTGCTTTTTTCCTGGACAACCTAAGTAGCACTATGTTTGGCTAAATCTTTTTTTAACCTTCCCAGTCCATGTGGAATGGTTCCCCTCTAAGATTCATTCAACAAATATTTAGTAAGCCCCTAGTATGTGCCAGACACTGAGATTCCACAGTGAAGCATACTCCCAAGGGGCTCTGTGCTTTCCTTGTCCATGTCAAGGACTCTGCATTCTGTTTGAAATGGCTTCTACCTTTGTCTGACAATGAACAGACCCCAGGTACAGGCCCTATGTTTCTCACCACCTCCGAGGACCTAGCAGAGTGCTGGCATATAGTAGATGCTCAATAGATTCCAACCAAATGAGCAAATTAACTGTGACCTTTAGTTGAAGTTTGTTTGAGCAATTGACTTTAGGTTTGGCTGAGTCAGTCCAAACTGATTTTTGCCAAACCCACCTTCCTCAAGTGGAAATATTGTCAAAAGTCTCAAATGACAATGGTGGGAATAAAGCGGAGTAGCAAATTTCCTGGTTTGGGTTCCCTTCAAATGCAAATCACAAATGCAACAACACTAAGAACCCAACGATGGAAATTCTACAGAAAGAGCATCCATACGGCAACATCTAGAAACGCACAAGGAAATCTTTCATTTTGGAGGTGAGGGAGTAGATGAGCCGATGAACCATTCATTTCACTCTGGGCATTAGATATATCCCAGAATCTCTGAATTTGGTCCTGCTATCTCTTCTGAGGGTAGCAAACAAATAAAAGGATGAGGAGAGCTCAAACTGTGAAGGTGTTTTTTGTTATTGTTGTTGTGTTTTGTTTGACTACAAACCCAGATGAGCAAGAGAATAGCTCTTAACTCAAAGTCAAAGTCACATGCTCTTGCCTGCGGGTTGGTTGAAAGGGAAGATTTATCAAGATTGAAAAACAAGATCTGCTGTTTAGTGGTTACATCTTTTTGTGCTCCTCAGCAGTGTGTGCTAAGGAGACACCCAGATAGTTTGGCAGTTGTTTGTCAATATGGTACAGAGAATGCAAGAGCTTAGAGGAACCACAAGCAGTTTGTCCTTTATCTCAATCAGGGATGATTTTACCTCCTTCCCGGATAGGACATTTGGCAAGGACTGGAGTCACTTTTGGTTGTCACATTGGATGAGGGTGGGGGTCTACTGGAATCCAGTTGGTAGAGACCAGGGATGCTGCTAACCATCCTATAGTGCCCTTTTTGGCCCCCACTACAAAGAACTATCCAGCTCAAACGTCATCAGTGCCAAAGGTGAGAACCCCTAGGCCGGAACATTGGTTTCAGACCTCATTGTACATCAGGATCACCCAGAAGGGCTTCTTAAAATACAGACTGCTGATTTGGTGGCTCTGGAGCAGGGCCCAAGAATTTGCATTTCTAACAAATTCCCAGGAGAAACTGATGCTGCCCCTGGGACCACACTTTGAGAACCCCTGGTTCATAGCCTCCACACCCTCTGTGGGAGAAGCTGAGACCAGGTGCCTCTCACTGAGGCATAGTGGGAAAATCAAGGAAGGGAGGCTCCATGAAGGCCTTACTGGGGACGTGTCCGACCTCCCAACAGAAATCCTCCCCTTGGGTCAGTGAACTTCATTCCAGTTCATTCATTCCAAACACGTACTCTGAGTTGGAAGTGATAAAACAAAACAAAACAAAACAACAACACAACATGCCTGAAAGAAAAAGAGCAACCTGAACAGGGAAAGGGAATGAGCCACAGCTTGGGTCAAGTGTTTGGCACGTTCCATGGAAGGACTCCTGCAGCAGGTAACAATAGTTCCAGTTCTCCGGGGGGGTGGGGGTTGGGGTGGGGGGCAGCCAGACCAACAAGAGTTCAATTAGTTAAGTCTTGGCAAATAAAGACAGCAAACAGTTTGGCAAGAATAAATTCAGGCCAGGCTTGGCGGGCACCCAGGCTCGATACTGTACCCCTGCCAGGCTTGCTGAAAGGGTGGCTTTGAAGACTTCTGAAAAGGGTCCATGGCTCAAACAATTCTGGCTTTTGTTTGGCCACTCTGTTCTTCTCTTTGCTCCTTCCTTCATTTATGGTGAAGGGCATGTTCATGAGCATTAGGCTTCTGCCTTCCCAAGGTTTTGCCAATTCCCCTTCCTTCTTCCCAAGATGGTACGAGAAGTCCATTGCTCACTTCTGCTGTCACCCATGGAGGACAACCATGGATGGGATTTCAGGGATGGGAGACTCAGAGAAATGAGCTTTCTAGTTTAAAACTTCCATTTCTAAGAAAACAGAGAACAGAGGCTGCTTGCCCTTAGAGATGCTGTTTCCATTTGGAATGAGTTTTTACGAGTGAGGAAAAATCATTTGGTGAACTTGATGAGCACCTTAAAACCTTGCAGAACATAGTGTGGGGTCCACGTTCCTCAGGACTACCTGTGTCCCCTAGGATGTGGCTAATGGCATTATGATGTCATGATTACTTTATTATTCCCATGTAGTGGCCAAGGGCATGCTGCCCCCAAATGTGCCACTTTGGCATATGGATTATTTTAAATGAAAGCTACTTAAGAAACAGCCAGTGTGAGCACACTCAGATCCTCCTGTGTCCCCCAGAAAGCAGGAAACGAATCGCCCGTGTGAAAAAAATACTCTCTCTATACTGAGAAGTAAAAAGATATTTTTATCACCAGACATAGGGATTTTAAAGCCCAGGAAGCTGTAGAAACAAATCGTGTTACTTTTTTTTTCTAATTTGCTACCTTAGCCCAAATTTCGCTTAGAATTCCTTACTAATGAAAGCTTCCAAACATCTATTTTCATTATCCATTCCTCACAAATTTATTGTCTCTTTGTCTAAAATGTATCAAAACTGCCTGTCTTGATCATTTCTTTAGTTCTCACTTTTAATTATGGGATCTCTGTGTGCACATAATAAACCTTTGGGTTTTTCTCCTGTAAACCTGCCTCATGCGAATTTAATTTTTAGTCTATCTGGAAGACCTTGAGGGGTAGAGGAAGAATTTTTCTTCCTTTCATCCATTTTAGAGATGAGCAAATAGAGGCAAAGAAAAACTAATTTATAGAGCTAGAAGGCGACTAGTGTCTCTGATGTGGGGATAGAGATTTTATTTCCTCTGTAGAAAAATATGGTATGCCTCTTGGCCATGCTATCACTGTTGTTTGCTAGGTGAATAATTTACAGCCTGTGGAGTGCCCTATAGCAATGGTGTGCTCTCAAGCAAATATCTCTGCTTCAGGCAAAAATGCTGCCGGATACCAACTTTTACCACCAGTGGGTGAGGTCCTGCTAGCAGGAATTTGGTGTTCCAACTATAGTCTGGCTGCTGGCATCAACATTTTGGGGCAAGGAGTAATGTCAGGTTCTACTTAGGGATCACTGAAGGCACGGGGAGCATACAAAGGGCCTTCTAGCAACAAAAAAGCCAACAGACCCAGTTTACTTGTGAAATTTCATCTCACTGGGTGATTTTGCATTTGACTTTAGTCATTACCAAGGTCACTTCTCCTCTCCATGCCAGTGTCCCAGAAGGAGCAACAGAGCTCGGGTGATGAACCTACCCAAGGACACACGGTGAATGGTATATGTAAAAGTATGTAAAGCTTGGGACAACAGACTGTTATTCCTGTGCTCTTTCACTACACCCTTCAGCGCCCTATTATTGGTAGCTCAGTGGCATGAGCCACATGGAATGTCTAGATCCAGTGGATTTGGGTAATATTCCCAGAATCCCAGAATCTGAGCATCCAGAGAAATGTCACCTGGTTTCATCTCCTACGTTCTAGAAGGCGAGATTGAAAGCCGCAGTTACATCATAAGTGTGTTCCTGAGCCCGTAGTTAGAGGTGTGAGCTCTACACGATGTGGCATCGGATCTCCAGTCAGCAGACTTTTTTGAGGCCAACTGTGAGCCAGACACCGCCGTGGATTACAGGGTCCAATACAATGAGATCCTCTGGGCAGCGGTCCTACAGAAGCTTAAGATCAAAGAGACTAAGTCATCAGCTCCTGGAAAACATCAAGGAAGACATAGAAAGTAAACATGGGGAAAGAGAGTTGAGAGGGAAGTGTGGGGGGTCTTGAAGATCAGGCCAGGCAGGCTTGACTTTGCTCAGGAGACAATGGGGCGGTGGTGGGGGCCGGTACTAGAGCTTCCTAAGTGGATTTTTGACATGGATGGAGTTCTGCTTTGGGAAAAGGAGCTTGGCCTGGTGGCCAGATTTGGGGGCTGAGATTTACTGTGTAAATTTTGCATAAATTTTATCTTTCTTAGAAAATAGCTATAAAAATACAGTAATGATAATTGAGCAGGGGATGGAGGATGGCATAACACTGATAATTGTAGAAACTGAGTGATGGGTACAAGAAGTTCATTATACTATTTTGTTTATTTTGTACATGTTTGAGATTTTCCTATAATGAAGTGTTAAAAATCGATAATGATCCTGGATCAGGGCAGTGGGAGGAGAAAAGCCAGGACACTTGAAAGAGACTTTGGAGGTGAACTTGAAGTCTCTGGGCAACTGTTTGGATGCAGGGGTAGTTTTCAAAGGCAAATGTTAAAAGTGATGTAAGGTTTTGGTGACAGAGCCTTTAACAAAATGAGAAACAGATTTCAGAGGGAGTGGTAGGTTCAGGGTGAGAATATACTGATTCTGAAATGCTGGTGGGATGAGTAGATGGAGATAAAGCAGAAAGATGGAAGGGAAGAAGAATGGCATCCTGCCTTGAATGTCCTGTAGAATCGAGGGACACTTCAGTTGCTGCAATGAATTGTCCCACAGCCCTGTACATCACTAAGCTAACCACAAGTAGCAGATGACTCAGAAGTCCCCATAAGTATCTACATTGGATGCTTATAGTGTGCCAAGCCCTGTATCCCGCTGAGGCTACATACAGCCTTGTGAGAGAGACATGTGAAAAGAATAAATTCAATATAACATGGTTAATCTAATGATAAAGGTATGAAAATCATGCTAGAGAAGCCCAGAGTAGGGGCTCTTGACCCAGCCCAGTTGAGAGATAAAGGACAGATTAAAGCACTGTTATTCTTGAAGAAGACCCCTAAGGTCAGATGGAGGTCATGGCCAGTTGATACTTCTGGAATTTGCAAACTTCCAGGATACTTAGGAAGCACAACACTCCCTCTGATAACCTATCACTCCCTCAGATAACAGACCACTTGGGCAAGAATTCATACAGTCATAGAATTCTAGAGGTGAAATAGACCCTGAATTAAATTCAAAGAGTATTTATTAGGCACTTACTACATCAAAGACATTGTGCTAGATACTATAGAGGGATTCAAAAGTGAGACAAAATACAGTGCCTGACTTTAAGGAGCTCCCATGCGGATAGAGAAACACTTGCGTACCCCCTGCACCTGCTTTTCTACCCCTCTTTCAATGTATTGAACTCTGGCTACAAGGTACTCAAGAGTAGATAGAAGCCATTGCTCCTGAGTGTGAGCCTAATGCAATACACTATAAAATTCAACCTTGGACAAATGGCACCATTGGCTTGCTCCTATAGGAAGCCAATCTTGTCATCAATAAGGCCCTTTACATAATTACTGGTTTGTGATTAACACATTTTTAAAATGCAATTAGTTATGGGCCAGAGCTACAGAAGCCTTTGAATCATAATTGGCTGATTGTTTCCTGAAAATTAATCAAGAGAACAATAATATCCAGCTGGCTCCACAAGCCTCACCGCCAACACACCTCCTAATTCCTGCAGCTGCCCAAGGTTAGAGGGACTTCTTGCTGAATGGGCCTCTCTCCCCCTTCTCCAACCTTCCGTTTTTCAAAATATATATGGGATTATGTCAGTCCGTTGCTCTGTTTCCCTCAGAAGTTCCCCCATGGTCCTTGGAACAGCTTTTGGCACAGCCTGTGAAGCTGTTCGTGCCTTGGCCTCTGCCTCCTGTCCACCCTCGTGGAACCTTGCTCATTGTGTCCTGGGAACCCTGACCTTTCAGTTCACGGAATCTCAGTAGTGCCTCCCATGAGCTACCCCTTATTCATTCATCTGTTCTTTTGCCCATTCATTGATTGATTCTGTGAATATTTCATGTGACTTGATTAGGTGTCAGCTCCAGTGCTAGACAGTGGGGATTGACGTGATAAACTGGGGAGTCCAGGAGCCGTAACGCTGAGAAGAAGATAGTAATCAGATTATCACACATGTACATGATTATACATTGTGAACATAAAAAGAGTTGGAGAAAGAACATTCCAGGCCAAGGAAACAGCAAGGGCAATGGTGCCAGGGGGGAGAAGAGTCTGGCAGAGTTGAGGAACTGACACCCAACAGCCTGGTGAAGGAGGAGGGGCAGGAACTGCGTTGAGGTGAGAGAAATAGCAAAGGCCAAATCAGGCACTAACTTGGAGGCTGAGGTAAAGCATTTGAATTTTCTTCAAAAGGCAGTATTTCAAGGGGGGGGGGGGGGGGCATGACACATACCATCTATGATGTCAAAGGGTTGCTGGGGTCTACTGGATGGAGAGAGAATCCAAGGCAAGCAAACCTGGGGTCTGGGGGTCTGTTAGGAGGCTACTACAGATGCCCAGGCCAGTGAGGAAGTCAACCGGCCCAGTTCTCCTGTACCTGAGGGTTCCCTGGGGGTTGTCCTTGCAATACTAGAAAGTCCCAGGCAAACCGGGAGAGATTGGGCCACCCCCCCCCCCCCCCCCAGCCAGGACACTAAGTGGAAGGGTGTGGATGGTCTAGAGATGGAGGACTTTTGTTGATGGGCTGGACAAAAGGCTAAAGCAGAAGGAAGACTCTCAAGTTCTGGCTTTTGCAACCAGGTGGTAGAGCCTTCTGTTGAGAAGGAAAAGACTGTCTCATTTCTCTGCCTCAGGCTTTTCTGGGCAGAAAGCAAGCTGACCAAGAAGAAAGAGGGAAAGAATTCACTGTGTAATAACTTCCAGGATTTTAGGCAAATGAATGTCTTGCACTAGGGCCAACGTCATGGTCAGCCAGGAGTTTCCTTTGTGTCTTGTTTTCAAGGAGGTCAAAGTAGTGTATATATTTGACGATGATCTTCATAAAATCCCCACCAATTAAAAGGTGAGGGGACAAACAGGAGGAGATCACATGATCATCATGATGGCTGGTAAAGCCAATGCCTCATTATGCTCACGGAATAAGTGAAAGCCGATGAGAATGCATCGCCTGGCAGGGAGCGGATTCCTCCTAGACGAGAGGGCTACGTGAAGCGATGAGCAAAGACTTTGGGCTTCAATTTTGCCTCAGTCACTTGCCAGCAGCATGACCTTGGCCAAGTTACCTAACCCCCTGAGCCTCTAGTTCCTTGCCTTTGAAAGGAGGATAGAACCTACCTTACGAGGTTCTGATGAGAATCAGAGAGAAAGTATGCACTCGCTGCTGTGTAACAGGCTTTCAGTAAGGATACCTGCCTTTGCCTCTCTGCCTTCCTCTTCATCTGCACAAGGATGATCTCCATTACACCTGCCTTAGAGGATCACTGTGGCCATCAAGGGAGATGATCTATGCTCAGGGCCGACCATGGCTCCTGGCGCACAGACGGAACTAAATCATCATTGATTACTCACTATTATTAATCGTAGGAGAAGCTGCTACTGGCTCTCCCCACCCTCCCATTCACTTCCACTAGTGACAATTCAATGGGGGTGTGGATCAAGGGGACCCTCACCTTGCACACAAGTCAGGTTGCAAGGGTAGCATGTAGGGTGAAAGTCACAGTTATTCAAAATTTCCCCTGAAAATACCTTTCAGTCCCGACAAAGTACTGTGTACTTGGTTTTATACACAAGTCAATATCTATGTATAAATATATTATGCATTCGGCAATTTACAGTACCTAATAGAAGTTCTAAATGCAAATTTTGCTTTTACAGTGTTACAGGATTTTAACACTTTTGCCAAGCATACGTAGTTGAATGCCTATGGGTTAAATCACGTGTGATGTGATTCTGCTGTGATTAGCAAGAGTGAGAGTTTCTTTGCAAAGCTAGTGCTTTTCTACCAAAGCTTAAAGGACAATGGGTGTAGTAAAGCTAAAGAGACAATAGATGTAGTATTCCCTAATGACATGTCACAGTTAAAAATGTAAATAAGCAAATCATTCAGCTAACTAAATACAAAAAATCGCTATATTCATCGGCATTTATTGAGCAACATGTATTGACTGATAATAAATCAACATGTACTATATGCCAGACACTGTGCTAAATGCTTTTTCTATATTTGCGAGAAGCAGCGTAGCCCAGTGGTTAATGCTCTTGAATTAATTGCTTGGGTTCCAATCCCGACTCCACTGTTTACTAGCTGTGTGACCTTGAGCTTATCCCATCTGAACTTCAATATTCTGATCTGCATATGGGAATAATAACAGTGCCTGACTCGTTGGGTTAATATAATGGATTAGTACTAAGTGCAAAGTGCCTTGAATGATGTTTAGTCTATATGAGGCACTCAAATACTATCTTCCATTATCGTTACTTCGTCTGTACACAAAAACCATGAGGTAGAAACTATTCCTCTCACTATTTTACAGAGAAGGGTGTTAGGACAGAAGGCTTACATAATAATGTTTATTTAGTATTTATTATGAACCCAAGACATTCTCAGCACTTCACCTAGGTTCCCTCACTTAATCCTTACAGCAACCCCATGATGTCGGTGCTGTATTAATCCCCCTTTTCAGATGAAGACACCAAAGCTTGGAGGGACCACCGATGAAGTCTGAGGAATTAATCTGGAGAAAAGCCCACCTGAATTTCTAAACCAGGAGCCAGAACCAGTGCTTATTCCATAAATAACCTTTTCCAGTTCATCTCCATTCTGGGTCAAAGGAGATCATCTTCCTTTAAATCTGTTCTGTCTCCTTACCTCTATTGTTCCTTGCCTAACTGTTGTGTGGTATGGTGAAATCAGTGGCTTATTCATTCCCTCCCTCAGTAAGTTCATTGAGAGTCTGCTGTGCTAGCTACTGGGGACGGTGCAATCTAAGCTCCACTCCCTGTCTATACCTGCACTAGCACATGAAGAGACTAAGAGAGAAACAATTTCCCATGCAACATTTATCCACACACATAATCTCTCAAGCTGCCTGCTGGGAGATGGTCCCCTGGTAATCATGACTCAGCCTCCAAAACGTTGACCATGTGAGCTCTTCCTAACAGCTAATTGATCTAACTGGCTCTGATTAGCTCTCCAACCAAGAGAAGACTGTCCAACCAAGATAGGACATTTTCAACAAGGGAAAACACAGATAACCAAGGATGCGTTAGAACTTGTGGTAGAGGCTTAATCATTTGATTTTTCTCTACTTCTGCAGAATGATTTTTAAATATCTTCAGGTTTAACTGGTTCACCTGAGTTCTGATTTATGTCTGTGCCTCAAGGTTATTGACTAACAAACAGGTCAAGGCAGCAGTACTAAATTCTGGTCAACCCAGAAGTGTCAGGAAAATATCTGAATTTTTACATAAGTGTTCTTAATATTTTCCCCAAATCTATATGTTGTGGTCATCAGAGCGCTGAACCAGAAGCTTGAAGAGTCCAACTGAGATCATGCTTTGCCTTGAAAACTCATGTGACCTTAAGCAGGCCATTCACCACCAGCAGCCTCAGTCTGGTCTTTTCTCATTAGAGTCAGTTCTCTGTTGGGTCCCCTTCAAGACTGATACTCTTTGTGATTCTTGAATTGGATTTCTAAGAATGTCCTGGCGCTCCAGACACCACTCGACCCATCGGGCTTGACTTTGTATATTGCTGACAGAACTAACCCTCCATGTTCCCATAGATAGGAAGAGAGATAAGGAAAGTACTCTGAAGCTAGAAAAACTGCACATGGGCTCCTCACTGGTTGGTAAGGAAGGAGTTGTTTGTGCATATTGGGTTATAATGATGGCTGTATTTATTTTCCTCATCATAAAATGTTCAAGGAATACCTTTGAGTCCAAACAAGTCAAAAGGGGAAGGCATTTTTTAACTTTGGCAACCCAACACACCGTTTGGTCCCAAAGAAGGCATGTACTTTCATATGACCCAGGTGTGAGATTAGCCAGACAGCTGGGGTTATTTCTATCAGCTTCTTCTTCCTTACCTCCTCCATTCTTCCAAACCTTATCAGCAACCACAAGGCCATGGCAAAGATGTTAAGTAGGTATTTTGGTACCTAGGATTCCAAGAACTGCACCAAGCTCCTACCAGGACGATTTAGGCTTTCAGAGCCAAACTAACAGGATATAAGTTGTTCTTTTCCCACTCCACCAAAAGAATAAAAGAAAAATTGCCAACTATGGTTTGCATATGACCACAGTAACGCCAAAGAGAAGAGATATAATGGAAAGGAGAAGACAATAAACCTGAAGCTGCCATGTCTACCCGTTCAGCGCGTGTGCGCATGCGCGTGCATGCACCCTTCCCCTGCCTTCCTCTCTCTCTCCCTCTCTCCCGCCCCCGCCCCGCCTCCATTAGAATTTCCCACATGAGGCCCAAAAGCATAGGAGATAATCCAATTCAGTGCCATTAGATTCTGAAAAAGGACATCTCTCAATTTCTGCCAAAGAAAACAAGAAATCTCTCCTCCTCAACTCTCTCTGTCTCATGCCAAATAAAAGTCATCCTCCTTCCCAAAGTTTAAACTCTAGTCTCAAGCCTGTTTGTGATGATGATAACAGTTTGTAAATTTGTATTTCAAGTGGGTTATTCATGAGTCAGTAAAAAAAAAATGATGAACTGGGTGTTCTGCTTCCAAATGACATTGAGTACCTTGGTCCATGGGGGTCTTATGATCTAAATTATACAGGGTATAGCAATTAAATGAAATTCAGATTATAAACATTAATCTTCTATTGCTTTTTTCCCACATAAATATAGGGTTCTTAAAAAGATTAAAACAGTGACTATTGGCTATAAATAAATGTCGACAGAAAAACCATTAAAAATTATGTCAGGTTTTTTTCATAAGGAATATTAACTTGGGGATAGGAAGCAGTGTTATCTGCCTGAAAGACCACAATATTCAAAACCTTGGTATGAGGCCAGCTCTGCAAAAAGCAGTTGTGTGACCTCAGTTAAAATATAATTTCTTTGGGCTTTCTTTGCCCTTTATTCATTTGTAAATAAAAGATTTGGGCTGGATAGTTTCCAAACTTACTTTAAAAATCTAAATTACGATAACTCTATTTTAATTATAACTGATGCCTTCCTCGTTGCCTTTTGCCCTGAGTAATTGTCACTAGAACTAATCCTGACCTATCCCAGACATTGATTAAGATTCTTTTTTGCTAACTCATCCTTTGGAGTATACTATCAATTGGAAAAACTTGAGGAGTTCAGGCCAGCTTAATATGAAAAGCCCTTCCTAATGACATCCTCCCAAGATCAGAGAGCTTCTCACAGCTTCTGGGGAGGGCTCCTTTGTTTAAATAATCATCCCGGCATCTGTCTTGGTGAGCTGATAGTGAACCGTGTATGGAGGAATTTCAGGCCCCCTCCTTCCCCTGATCTGCAGGGTTACAAGGGAGAGAGAGAGAGACTGTCAACCATCCAGAGATACAGAGAAAGCAGTAGACACATAGAAGATACTGATCTGCCCTGCAAAACTCGATGACAAGTTTTCCAATCCTAAGTGGCAACTTTCTACTCCTGTTTAATAAAGAACTATTATCAGCTCTCCAACATGTCTTCACCTGGCAGCTGCTGGCCAGGTATTAAATGAACCAAATATACTGCATGTCTCTCAGAATATATTTTTCATCTACAAGCTTTAAAAACCCTATGAATAAGAGAATATTTCTCAGAGGCTGCTCTCAGCAGGAATTTGCTGTATCCGTGGCAATATATTTTAATATGATAAACAACTTCTTTTTCCTAATGTTATAAGTAATTTATGCTCATTATAGAAAAATTTTAAAATACAGAGAAGTATGGAGAAGGAAAATTAAAATTACATGTACCCAGAATTCTGTTTTTGTTTTTTTTTTTTCCTGAACGATTTGGTGTGAGTGCATGCACATCCGTGTATTTGTTATGTATATTTTTACATCTATTGTTATAGTTGAGATCATGCTGGCGCTGTAGTTCTCAGTGATTCAGTGATGACACATCCATCCATCTTTCAGAACACCACATCAAGCAAGGGTTGTTACTGCCACGTTAGGGCTGAGAGTGTAAGGAGCATTATCCGGGGTTAGCCGTCCCTGGGGAATTTCCTTGTACGAGGTGCTTTGTAAGCTCACAGATTTCATGGCAGCTGTTAAAGGGAATTCTACTTGCTACACATCACAATTTCCCATGCTTCCAGAACAGGTCTGATGCTACCTACACCCCTTTAAGGACACATTCCTAAACAAGACTACCTTTATATTTGTTTAGTCCAACTCTGCTTTTGCAAGTGCTTTCAAATCTTTATTGAAATAGGTTCTTGACAACTTTGCAGGTACAGTGGTATTGGAACATCTCTTGTTTAGCTGGTCAGAAAGGTTTTCCCACCCTTCTACTCAATGTGTACTCAAAATTATAGAGGACTCTATATCACATGAAATAGTAATTAATCCTGGCTTTGAAGCAGGCGTGGGGAAGGTCTATGTCTTCGCTGAATTGTTATTCCATGAATCCTTATTACAAACTGCTGGAGGACATCCTTGGTGCCTGCTAGGTGTTGGCTCTCACCTTGGCACCCAGCACCATACCTCAAAAAGGATGGTTGAATTTATGTTAATGTAATCACCAAGAAAAGAACTGCTAATTTTTTTTTTAAGATTTTATTTATTTATTTGACAGAGAGACAGACAGAAGAGCACAAGCAGAGGGAGTGGCAGAGGGAGTGGGAGAAGCAGGCTCTGCACTGAGCAGGGAGCCCGATGTGGGACTCAATCCCAGGACCCTGGGAACATGACCTGAGCCAAAGGCAGACGCTCAACCATCTGAGCCACCCAGGCACCCAAGAACTGCTAATTTTTGTCACCAAATATCCCACAGCCTCTCTTTGTTTCTGTCTTAGGAAACAGCCTCAAGGCAGGTGGAAGGAACAACGTAACAGGAGATGAGTGAAGAAGGCCAAGAGACAAGGGCACTTGCCCTTGGATCACAGCAGGGGCTAGGGTTAGAATGCAGGCTTGGGGTAAGTCACCAAGTCCCTTGCTCCATTCAACCCTTTGGGACCATCCTGAAGAGTTCTGCTCCCTTCTCTCTTTTGTTTATGAAACTTTTGCATTTGGTTATTTCATTAATTTCAGAAGCATTTATTGAGAACCTAATATGTGTACAGTATAGTAAAAATAGCTCACATAGTCTAGAGCTTTGACATATATATTATATAAGTTGGGTAGAACTGAATTCAAACCTCAGCTCTACATCTTAATAATTCATTGCTTTAGGCAAGAGAATTGGTCTCTCTGTGCCTCAGTTTCTTCATCTATAAAATGGGAATAGCAGCAGAATGTATTATTTGTTATCATCATTATCTTTATTATTGTAGCACGTGCTAGACACCATGAGCAGTACAAAAAGATGTGACCATCAATCCAAGAACACTAGACGCCTTCTGAACCGAGAAAAATTAAATGCCAAATGAGCTGGTATGTGGTCTATGAATTCAGAGAAGGGAGAGTCACTAAGAGCTAGGGTGATCCAAAAAAGTTTCATGGAGAATAAAGGACTTCAACTGTGTTATAGAAAAGAATGTACCATGAGCACAGGGGAAGATTTGGTGAAGAAAATTGTGCATGGAGGATGTAAGAGTAGATATTGCATGGAATAAGTTTGAAGCCAGGCTAAGGAAGGGTTGACTACCTAACCAATAATTTTTAGGTTTCTTCTGTAGGCACATAATCTAGAAGCAGGACATCCTATAAGATAGGTCAGGGGTCCATATCTGGCTTCTTCTGATTAGTCCCAAGTTGGCAGTAAGGACAAAAATTAGGGAAGCTGTCAGTAATTAATCAAGTCTTGGCTATTT
The DNA here is from genome assembly GCF_002201575.2 of Neomonachus schauinslandi. Lineage (NCBI taxonomy): Eukaryota > Metazoa > Chordata > Mammalia > Carnivora > Phocidae > Neomonachus > Neomonachus schauinslandi. The sequence continues at coordinate 25,197,384 of NC_058413.1, read as the reverse complement.
GGGGCCAATTGTCACAGAAGTTACTGTTCAGCTTCCTGGATTGTCATCAGAGATAGCGATCTGGGTTCCTGCAAGTCTGACTTACAGGAGGCTGGCTTCCTGGTTTGTTTATTGTAGATAAGGGGGTTGGTTTACTGGGCAGGTTGCTGCAGCCTGTGAGCCAAAATTCTATTTATATATATGGTCTGGCTATTGTCCATTTGTATATTCAATCTCCAACTAGCAGAGAAATACCCTAAAAGAGGTTGTGGAGACAAGAGCAAAACAAAAGAGATTAGAGCATGATAAGGATGATGAGAATTGAATGGGGGAAACCTGCTTTAGATGAAGTAGTCAGGGAAAGCATCTCTGAGGAGGTGACAACTATGCAGAGATCTCAAAGATGAGAAAGGGCTAGCTATTTGAGGGGCAGATGGAAAAGCATTCCAGGCAAAAGGGCAGAGAAAATACTCTGTGCCAAAAAGATCATAGGATGTTCAAAGACACGAGTAAAGATCAGTGCAACTGGATAGGAGTAAGTATGGGGGAGGGCATGAGATGAGGTTTGAGAAGTAGGCAAGATTCAGGGGGGACAGAACTGTGAATGCCGTAGAGGAGAATAGATTCTGTGGGTGTAGGGAGCTTACGTGAGAGAAAATTAAGGAAGGTGTGCAGTAGTCCAAGTGAAGGAGGGTGGTGCAGTGGTCTGGATTAAGGCAGTGGGAAATAGAGATGAAGAGAAGGGGTCAGTTCCTTGAGATGTCCTGAAGAAACAACAAAGAGGACTTGCTTATGACCTGAAGAAGATGGATGCAGTGAGGGGTGGGGATGAAGGGAGGAAAAAGAATTCCAATGATTATGGCATTTACTGAAATGGGAATACTTGATAAAGAGGAAAATAGGTTTTGTTGGGAGGGGGAACTGATCCCAAAGTTATTGGTCATTTCAGCTGAAAAACAAATCAACAAAAAATGGAATTGCTTGACATTGAGTGGTACAATGACTTGACCTATTGGCTTCCCTTGAAGTATCCACAAGGTGTGGTCCTTTCCTGCTTATAGTCTAGTGGAGATGAAGACAAGTGGCCAGGCTCAGGTGAGCTAGTAGTCAGTAAGAATGAAAACTCTCAGCTCTTGACCTTGCTTTCTACTTCATGGACAGAACTAAAGCCATCAGAAGAAAACTTCCAGATTCCCACCACAGCACCTGCCAACTGCTGGTATCTAGACCCATGTCTTGTGCCCTCTGTCCTGTTACCACTAAAGGGTTTGTCCATGCTCCAGTCTGAAGCCAGTTCCTCCGCTGTGCTCCCCATCTCATCTTTTCTCACCAATTCAGGAATATTGATCCAGTAATTCTCTTCTCTTGTTACTGGGCTAGTCTCATCGACAGACAAACCCACTGCTCTTGCTTTCATCGTCAACAAATAATTGCAAAATCAATTTTAAAATCTTTGTTTCACTTTGACTCTATGTCCAATGTCCAGTTCATTGCTCTTATTTTCAGGAAAACTTCTTAAGATAGTTGTCTCTTTTTGATGTTTACAATTCCACTCACCATTTCCTTTACTTTTCCTGTGCTCACATGTATTGAGATATAATTTACATACTGTAAAATGTATCCTTTTTAAGTGCACATTTTTATGAGTTTTGACAGTGCATATAGTCATGTAGCCACCACCAGTGTCAAAAATATATAACATACCCATTGCCTCAAAAAGTTCCTCTGTGCCCCTGTCTGGTCAATCTCTTCTCTCCATTCCCCTTTAGTGACCAATGATCTGATATTTGTCTATATATTTTTGCCTTTTCCAGAATGTCATATAAGTGAATTTCTGCAGTCCTACAACCTTCAACCTTTTTTTGTATGGTGTTCTTAGCACAATGATTTTGAGATTCGTCCATGTTGTTGCATGTAACATCAGCTTGTTCCTTTATACTGCTGGGTAGTATTCAAGTGTATGGATGTACCACAATTTGTTTATCCATTAGCCAGTTAATAGACATTTGGTTTGTTTCCTGGTTTGGGCAATTATGAATAAAGCTTACACAAGCACTTACATTTGCAGGTCTTTGCAAATATTCCTTCTTGTCTGTGGCTTGCATTTTTATATGTTTAACACTATCTTTTCAAAGAGAAAAAAATTTTAATTTGGATGAAGCCCAATTTATCCATTTTTTATAGTTTGTATTTTTTGTCATATCTAAGAAATCTTTTTGTAACTCAACATCACAAGGTTCTCATGCTTTCTTCTAAAAATGTTATAGCTTGAAGTCTGACTTTTGTCTATGATCCACTCAAAATAATTTTTTGTATATGGAACAAAGTAAAGTGGAAGTTCAAAGTTTTTGCATATGGCTGCCCAATAGTTCCCGCAGTGTATATTTGAGAAGGCTATTCCTTCTGCACAGATTACTTTGGCATCTTTGTCAAAAATCAATTTTACATGGGTATATGAGTCTATTGCTGGACGCTCTATTCTGTTCTTTTTTCCATATATCTATCTTTGCTGGGAACAAATTGTTTTAATTACTGTAGCTTGATAGAAAGCCTTAAAATTAAGTAATATGAGTCCTCCAGTTTTGTTCTTTTCTTTAAAATTGTTTCAGCAATTCTATGTCCTTTGCTACTTAATACACAATTTAGAATCAGATTGTCTTTTTATATAAAAATAGCCTGCTGGGATTCTGATTGGGATTACATTGAATCTTGTAGGTCAAATTAAAGAGAACTGCTATTGTAATCATAATGAGACTTCCAAATCATGAGCATGATTAAGGCTCTGCATTTATTTAAGATCTCATTTAATTTCTCTCAGAAATGTTTTGTAATTTGCAGCATACAAATCTTGCACATATTTTGTTCGATACAGTTCTAAGTATCTCGTGTTCATTGATGTTACCATAAATAGGATTGTGCTTCCATTTCAATTTTCAGTTGTTCTTTGCTGGTACTTAAAAATAGAATTGAGTTTTATATGTTGATCTTATATCTTACGACCTTGTTAAACTTACTTGTCAGTTTTATTGGCTTTTTTGGTTAGATTCCTTATGCTTTTCTACATCCATAATCATGTTGTCTGCAAACAAAGATAGCTTTATTTCTTTCTTTCCAATCGGTATGCCTTTTATATATGTTTTATTGCTTTATTTCACTGCCTCAGACTACTAGTAAAATGTTAAGTAAAAGAAGTGAGAGTAAACATCCTTGCCTTGGTTCTATATCTATTAAAAATTTTATCGGAGGGGTAGACGAACCATGAGAGACGATGGACTCTGAAAAACAAACTGAGGGTTCTAGAGGGGAGGGGGGTGGGAGGATGGGTTAGCCTGGTGGTGGGTATTGAGGAGGGCACATTCTGCATGGAGCACTGGGTGTTATGCACAAACAATGAATCATGGAACACTTCATCTAAAACTAATGATGTAATGTATGGGGATTAACATAAGAATAAAAAAAAATAAAAATAAAAAAAATTTTTGAATTATTTATGAAAAGCCTTCCCCTCCCCCCCCAAGTTCCATGCTCAGATGGTCTTCCTGGTGAAATCTACCCAATATTTAAGGAAGAAATGAAACCAATTTTACACAAACCCTTAATCATTGAACACTGAACATTAAGTATGATGCTGTCTCTAGGTACTCAGTAGTTGAAGAAGTTTCCTTTTCTTAGTTTGCTGAACCTTTTAAAAATAAGTTTTATTACATTATTTTTCTACATCAATTGAGATGATCATATGATTTCTTATTTTTAGTTTGTTAATTGATTACTTGATTCAAAAAAGAGACTGTTGAACCAAACTTGCGTAACAGGGATAAGACTTGCTAAAATTTTGTTGAGGATTTTTGTGTTCCTTTGGTCTGTAATTTTCCTTTCTTACAATTTTTTTCTTCCTGGTTTCAGTTATCTGGGTAATTCTGGCCTTCATAAATGACTTCAGACGTGTTCTTCTATTTTCTGTAAACATTCGTAAAAAAAAAAATTGGTTTAATTTCTTCCTTAAATGTTTAGGAGATTTTACCAATAAAGCCATCTGATCTTGGAGTCTCTTTGGGAAAGGTTTTAACTATGAATTCAGATTCTTTCAGGTATAGCCCTATGCAGATTAGTGTTTCTTCTTAAGTAATCTATGGTAGATTATATCTTTTGAGGAATTTATCCATTTCATCCAACTTAGAGAAAATCAACACACTCAAAAGTTGTTTCTTTGAAAAGATGAACAAAACTGACACACCTCTAGCTGCAATGATCAAGAAGAAAAATGAGGAAAGACTCAAATTATTAAAGTCAGGAATGAGAGAGGAGTTCCAGAAGAGCCAGGACAATCTTATAAAAGAACACAGGCTGCCCAACTTCCAAACTTACTAGAAACTATAGTAATCAAGCCATGTGATACTGGCATAAGGAGAGATATATAAATCAATGGAATAGAACTGAGGGTCCAGAAATAGAACTTCACATTTACAGTCAATTGATTTTCAACAAGGGTGAAGACAAATCAATTAAGAAAGAATAGTCTTTTCAACAAATATTCCTAGAACAACTGGATATCTACTTGCCAAAGATTGAAAAATCAATGGTCCAAATGGATCCTTACCTTTTACTTTACACAAAAATCAACTGAAATTGGATCATAGATCTAAACATACAAAGTCTGAACCGTAGACCTCAAAAACTATACAACACTTAGATAAAAATATAGGAGTAAATGTTCATGAATTTGGGTAAATGATAGTTATTTAAAATAACACCAAAAGCACAAGCAACAACAACAAAACAGATAAATTGGACTTAATCCCAACCAAAAACTTTTGTGCTTCATAGGCCACTGCCAAGAAAGTGAAAAGACAACCCACAGAAGGAGAGAAAATATTTACAAAACAAAAGCTGACAAGGGACATGTACCTGAATATATAAAGAACTCTTACAACTCAGCAATAAAAAGACAAATAACCCAATTAAGAAATGGACAAAGAGTTTGAATAGACATCTCTCTAAAGAAGGTATTCCAATAGCCAGTAAACACATGAAAAGATGCTCAACATCATTAGTCATTAGGGAAGTTCAAATAGAAACTGCAATGAGAAGCTCCTCACATCCACTAGGATTGTTATAATCAAAGGGATAAATAGTAATACGTGTTGGTGGGGATGTAGAGATATTGGAATCCACATACATTACTGGTAGGAACATAAAATGATGCACCCACTGTGGAAAACAGCTTGGTTAGGTTAACATAGAGTTACTGTATGACCCCACCATATGATACTCAAAGGTCCATACCCAAGAGAATTGAAAACATATGTCCAAACAAAAACTTGTACACAAATACTCATATCAGCATTTTTCATAGCCTAAAGTGGAAACAACCCAAATGTCCATTAACAGATGAATGGATAAACAAAATATGGTATAGCCATACACTGGAATATGGTTCAACAATAAAAAGGAAGAAAGTACTGAGGCATGCTACAACTTGGATGAACCTTGAAAACATCATGTTAAGTGAAGAAGCCAGTCACAAAAGACCGCATTTGGCCACATTTGGTATGATTCTGTTTATATGAAATATTCAGAATAGGTAAACTATAGAGGCATAAAATAGATTAGTGGTTGCCAGGGTAGGAACAGACTGACTACTAATGGGCACAGGGTTTCTTTTGATGGAAATGGTCTAAAATTAGATTACAGTGATGGTTACACAGCTCTTGGAATGGACTAAAACCCACTACACTTTAGACGAGTAAATTACATATTATAGTATGTGAATATCTAAATAAAGCAGTTTAAAAAAAATCATTCTTGACTTCTTCCTTCCTTCCTTCCTTCCTTCCTTTCTTCCTCCTTTCTTTCTTTCTTTCTTTCTTTCTTTCTTTCTTTCTTTCTTTCTTTCTTTTTCTTCCTTCCTTCCTTCCTTCCTTTTTTCCTTCCTTTTTCTTTCTTTCTTTCTTTCTTTCTTTCTTTCTTTCTTTCTTTCTTT
>NC_058413.1:25082383-25191415 GCF_002201575.2 Neomonachus schauinslandi | reverse complement strand
TTTCTTTCTTTCTTTCTTTCTTTCTTTCTTTCTTTCTTTCTTTCTTTCTTTCTTTCTTTCTTGTCTTTCTGTCTTTCTTTCTTTCCTTTCTTTCTTTCACAATCCATGTCCAGAGTATAAGGAAATCCCATTGGCTCACGTACCTTCAAAATACAACCTGAATCCAACTACCTCTTGCCTCTTCCACCTGTCCTACCTGGTCTAAGCCACATTGTCTCTAATGAGCTTCTGCAGTAGCCCTTAAGAGATCTCTTTGCTTTATCCTTGTCCTCCTACAATCTTGACACAATAGGCAGCGTGATCCTTTTAAAATCTAGGTCAGATCATGGCCCTCCTCTGCCCAAAGCCATGCAATGATTAACCAAATCCAGCAGGGGGAAAACTATAGGTCCAACTGACCTAGTACTTTGACACATAAACTGTAAGAGAAAGAAAAGGAGGAGGAGGACCGGCGGGCTAAAAGTGACTTAAGAGACACATTAGGATTAAACTCTTGCGACCAGGGATGAGATGCAAACATAGAGAAACCCAGCAAGTGATCAACAGAAAAGTCAGGAGGGTGGTTATATTTGTGCAGAGGCAGGGAATGCTGATTGGGACTGAGCCTGGGGAAGCGCTTCTGAGGAGACTGGTGAAGGCCCTTCTTGACCTGGAAGGTTGTTAAGAGTACAGACCTCATAATAATTCACCAAGCTATACGTTTGTTTTGTGTGGGATACTGTCTTTTATTTTACAACGAAAAGGTTAAGAACACAAACTTCACCATGGTTTTGCATATCCATTGGTGAAAAGCCAATGTCTTAAAATAGTTCACAAGGCCGCACAGGACCTGACCCATGGCTGCCTCTTGAATCATTCCTTGCTTCCACTTTGCTCCTGTATGCTCACCTTTCCTCACAACACTCCAGCCAGCGTCATCCTCCTGCCTTCTCTTGAACTTTCCAGGCATGTTGCTCCAGCTCTTCCCTCCGCCAAATCATCCCTCTGGCTAATCCCCTCAACCCTGTCAAGTCGGCTCAGATCTCATGTTTCTGAGGAGGAGGACATTGCAGTCTGTTTTATGCAGCCATCTGTCTCCGTAGCTTAACCCTTTCCTTTTACTGTTTTCCACAATCTCTAGTATCTTCCATTATCAGATAGGCTTCACCTATTTACTCTGCCCATCTTTGTGGTCTGTCACTCCTCTTAGACACAAGCTCCATAAGAGCTTTATCCACAGATGCATCTTACGTGATAAGGTAAGGCTGAGTCAAGGCCTGAGTCACTTGACTGGTAAAGGTACACTGAGCCACTTTTAGATTTACACAGCAAAGAAGAATAAGCCAATGGAGCCAGCCTTCCATGATCTTTGTCCCCATAGACCAAAGAGGACTGATGACTATAATGTGAGTTGTGGGATACCCCATTGCTGAGGACCTGATTCTAGACTGCCCCCAAGCGGCTTTCTATTCTGCAGCTCTATTCTGAGGGGCTATGGCAGGAAGCCCTATATGTCATTGGACCTAGGAGGTGATAAGAAATGGTCTCATGATAGGAGATAGAAAGGTGAGGCGAGATGGCCTCTGAGCAACTCTTTGAAAGCCTCACATGCTCTTGTGTTCCGGGAGCACCACTAGGCATTCTGTCAAGACCCAGAGAAGCTGTGGTTGGAGCACGTATGTGCATGGTCTCTGTGGATACATGCAAAGCTGCCCAGGCACCAGGCAGATCTGTTCTCTGGCAAGCAGGCATTCAGTGAATACTCACATAATGAATATGTTAATAGTGGAAACCCACCCACCTCGATTGACCTATGAGGAGAGAGAATGGGAGCTGTGAATACATCTTTTTAGTAAATTCTTCGTTTTAAAAGCAACAGTGTGGTTCAGAGTGAGGAGCATGCGCTCTGGAGTTGAACCATCCAGATTCTAACTGCAGCTTGGCCATGGGGCAGCCGGACAAGCTTGGGCAAATAGGTGCTGTAGGAGCGATTGCTGCAATCTTTATTAACTCATATTTTATATTTGAATATAAGATTTTACATTTGGAAAGATTCCTTGGTGCCTTTGCTTTCTTTCCACCCCCACCCTCTACCCCCCTGCCTGCAATGGTGCCCCATATCCCTCATGAAAACGGCCGGTTTTACATTGCACTGATGATTTGACTGTCGTTATGTTTGATAAGTTATGAAGATAATAGAACCACCTCATGGAAGATGGAGAAAAGAAAAGAAAAATCACTCCTATCTAATGAGGTCAGCATCGTGACTGTGGGTATTTTAATATAGTTTTTTCCAGCATTCCCCTCATATATATATTTCTTGAGGACCTAATATGTGTGCTGTTATTGATCTCCATTTCAAAAGAGAAAACAGTAACACAGAGAGGCTTTGTAGCTTGCCCAGGATCACACCTAGTCAGAGCTGGAATTGGAACATATGTAGTCAGCTGCCAGGACGTGTCGTGCTATCATGGCAAACGAACGATTTTACATTCTCAGAAGGCTGTCTTAGTCCATTCAGATTGCTCTAACAAAATACAACAGACTGGATGGCTGCTAAAAACAGCAGAAATTTATTGCCCACCATTCTGGAAGCTGGAAGTCCAAAATCAGGGTGCTGGCATGGTTGGGTTCTGGTGAGAACCCTCTTCTGGGTTGTGGACTGCCAACTTCTCATTGTACTCTCATGTGGTGGAAAGGGAGAGCTAGCTCTCTGGGGTTTCTTCAATGAGAGCACTCATCCCATTCATGAGGGCTCTACCCTCATGACGTAAGCACCTCTTCAAGTCTCCACCTCCTGATACCATCACATTGCAGGTAGGATTTCAACATATGAATTTGGAGCAGGGACACTGTTGGAGGAGGTCATGGAGAGGACGTGACTGCAGGTAGACCTGTGAGCTGGATCTGAGCAATCAGAGGCTTCTTACCCCCTTCCCTGTAATGTATGTTCTGCTCAACAGTCCCACACTAGGAGCTATTTCAAGGACACAGCCTTGAGATAGAGTGATGTGGTATTGAGACCATCTGAACTGTGTACAATACTGAATCCCATTAAGACTTCTGTATAAACTTTTAAGCTTCTGTCAGGTAGGTGCAGAGAGCTACTCATCTTGCAGCCACCCAAGATAAGTCTCATTCACAAGTTCCCTTGCATATTAAACCCACCACCTACCAATCTGGAGTGGTCTGCCTCTTTCTTCCATCTCTCCTTATGCTCTGTGGACAAGAACCAGTTTTGAATTTTACCCAGGAAACTCCTGCGGTTGGGAAACAACAGACACAAACATTCAGACTAGGGCAAAGGCAAGAATACCTTTCATGTAGAAACATGGTCGTAAGGATTGATTTTAATGTCCATCAACTGGCTATATCATGGGTTCCTTAATCACTTCCCCTACTTTGGAATACTTACGTTGTTTTAAAATTTTCACTCTTATAAATGAGTTGAGATAAATATCTCTGCACACAAAGTCTTTTCTGTGGTTAAGATTATTTCCCAGAAGTGCAGGTACAAGGTCAAAGCTAAGAACATGTACTTGGCTCTGGATCCTATCACCCGGTGGTTTTCCAAACTGGTCCACTTCCTGTCAGTAGCCAGCAGCTTCCTGACTGGGCTTGGATGTTCTTCTCCACTTGGGGCTGGGTGGGTCCCAGGAAGCTCTATTTTTACCAACCCTCCTGGTGGGATTCTAATGCTGGCCAATTGTGGGAATGCTTGACATATCCAGTGTCTTCCTTTTCCAGGCAAACATTTTGGATTTTGTAAGAGTTAACTCTTTGCCACTACCTTCAAAAACAAATTCATGAGGGTACCTCCAATTAAACAGAAGTGATTGCAAACACTAATTCATTCAACAAATTCAATAAATGTATATGGGTGCTGACCTAGATGCTGGACACACAGGGGTATACAAAACAATGTTCCCGCTCCCACGGGGGTCACGTTAGGGTGTGACTTGGCAGATAGTACACAAGAAAAGAAATAAAGGAAGAAGGTGATTTCAGAGAGCGAAATATGCTGTGGAAATACCAAAATGGAATAATGTGATAGCGGTGTGGGGACACGGGAGGCAGGTACTTTATACAGGGTGGTCAGACGTGACACTCCGTGAAAAGAATGATGTGCAGACCTGCCAGGAAGCATTCCGAGCAAGAAAAACTGCAAGCTTGAAATGTAGGAGCAACAGAAGAAAAAGGCCAGCTTCTCTGTAGCTAGGAGAATAAGGGAAGGGAGCCAGGGTAGGATGATGCAGGCCTTGTAGGTCTTGGTAAGGAGTGATGGTGCTTGCAGTCAGGACACCCTGGTGTGACCGAAGCAAGGGAATGATGTGCCAAGATGCACAGTGTTAAAGGGTCCCTCCAGCTCCTGGTGGCAGGAGGGAGTGGATGGGGCAAGCGGCGATTAAGAGCTTATCCAAGACACTCCTTCAATTCCAGACAGGAACTGCTGGTGATTCGTCCTAGAGTACCGGGTCTCAGGATGCAGAGAAGTAGAGACCCCAGCTGTATCTGGAGGCAGGGGGATTGGGGTGCTCCATGAGAGAGCTAGTATCTCATGGAGCTTGAGCTAAGAGCGGACATTACAGGAAATCCCCTGGATGAGCAGACTGAAGCAGAAAGTCTTGGGTTTAGTTCCAGACCACCCTGATGATCCAGCCAGGTGACCTCGAACAAGTCACTGTATGGCTCCTGGCCTCACTCTTCAGGGTTGAAATAAACACGTAATATCACTTCTGTTTCTAGCATTTTCCTATCGATTTTTTGATGTAATGTGTTCTACATAGCTCTTCCTTAAATAAGGTTTTGCTGAGTGCCTACTGTATACCAGCATTGTAGTCAGTGTGGGTGGATTAATCCAACACTCAGTGTCCTCTGTGGAGCTGATAGGCTGGGAGAGGCAGCTGCTAGTAACAAATACTTGTGCAAGGAACTGTGTAATAGCTATTGTGGTTAAGAACAACTGGGGAGAGTGATGGGGGACACAGCTTGACTGGAAGTAATGGAGAGGCTTCCCTAAGGAAAGGGCACTTGGGCTGAGGTGTTTGGTGCGGGCACTTTTTACTGAAGGCAAATCAAAACCCTCCTAGGCTGTGTCCTGTGAACTTGGACTCTGCAAGCCCTGGTCATCTTTATAGTCAGTGCTGGTGAGACAGGTGACTCCAGCCCAGGCCTGCCACAAGGGCCACGTGGCTCTGGGTACATTCTCTCTTGAGGTCAGCTAGTTCTAGTTCGGCAAAGCCAAACATTTTTCCTAGAATCCAGTGTCATCAGGGGGCATATTCTATGGCACGATGTCATGATACCCCAGAGTGAAGGAGGCATCTGGAGACACACCAGGCATCTTGTTCTCTTTCTCTGCCTCCACCTAGGGTTCTGGGAGGGAAGACCAGTGGCTGAGAATCCTGGGGCCGGATTTGGGCCGTCCATTTGGAAAATAGGCACCCTTCCCCATTTCTAATTTCAAGGACCATTTCAGGAATGAGTTTCTTCAGTAAGAGGCAGAGAAAAGCATTTCAAGTTGTTCTGGTCATTTTTGGAAGTGATTACTCCCATTTCTCCATCCGTCCCCCTGTCCCCACCCAACTGTCACACAAAGACACAGAAACAAGGTCTTTACTAGGGAAGGATCTTGGGGCTAATGTCCTGTCTGCCTTAGCAGCAGGAGCCAGAAAGTGACCACACTGCTTTCTTTCTCTTTGGAGGATTCTATACAAACTCTTACTCTGGATGGATGGGATCACCCACTGGCTGGGCCCAGGGTGTTAGAATCCCAGCAACACGGCAGAAGAAGAGAACTTTTTTGGCGGGGGGGGAGGCTGAAACAAGGACGACTAGGTCTCTGTCTCCAGGCCTGGCCCCCAGTGAATCAAGAAAAGACCACACAGCCCATATGAAGATGGAGGGTGCCCTGTTCTCCAATTGATTCTCTCTACTCAGGAATGCTGAAGTCATTTTTAAAAAATCCATCGTTATGAGATATTTCCCTGACTCTGAATAAGAGCCCATGGCTTCACATGCTCCCCCTGCCCCCAGCAAGGCAGTGGGGTGCAACGGTCCAGTGAACAGATTCTGAGGCCAGAGTGCTTGAGTTCAAATTTTAAACCTTGTGACTTCAGGCAAATCATCCTCCAGGCTTAACTTTTCCACATCTCTATATAGAACTGATAAAAACACACAGATCATGGGTCAATTTTTTAAAAATTGTGATATAATCGACAGATAACATTATATTAAACATAATTTTAAAAAAAGAAAGAAAGAGCTGCAGATGGGAAGCAGGACATCTGCTGCCCCTTTTCTCTGTGACCTTGGCCAAGTCATTACATCTGAAGACCCAGGGCCTGCAAATGAAAGAATTCAATAAAACGGACTCTAAGATCCTAATTAGCATGTTATCTTTTCTCAGGAGGGCTCCTATTGGTCACCAGAAGGAAGGTAAAAGCTCCACATTACTGGTGTGCTTGTCGGGGCTTCCTTTTCCCTTCCAGCACCTTCATACCACAGCACCCCCCACCCCATGCTTTCCCTAGGCCTCCCAGTATGAGGGGAGCACCTGCTCATGACATACTGAACACCGGTGGTATGAGCCACTCTGGAGACACTTGTCCTGGCTTGCTTTCTTTGCAGATGAGAAAACATAGGTCCAACGATGGGCAGGGCTCTACCCACCGTCACACAGCGGTGGGTCCCAGAGCCGGGACTGGAACTTGCTTTCTCTTACGCTGTTTGCCACACTCACTGCTTCTTCTCTTCTACCCCATAAGGAGTCGAGCACAAGGGAGGAGGGACCCTTGCATGCCTAACATGAGGAGCCTTGCTTGGAATCGAATGACTTGAGCAAAGGTAGTTGGGAGACCTGTCTAGCTTCCAGCTGTAGCCCAAGCTGGCTGTATGTTTTGAGTAAACTGCCTAATTGCTCTGTGCCGTTTCTCCACCTCAACCCCAGCTACTCAGAAAGCTTGACTTCCGCCCACCTTACCAATCATTATACAAAAGGGCCCTAAGGGGATAAAGCCTTGTTTTAAACACAAAGCCACTCAGAGGGATGGTTCAGCCCCTGACTTCTTATGGAGGGAGTCTTGTTTGAAGCTTTATGCCCAGTTCCCAGAGTTTTGTGCTCAGCTTTGGCATTTTCTCTTCCAGTGAGCGAACAAAGCCCATTTAGAAACCCCAACCTACCCACCAGCCCCTGGGGTCTAGGCCCAACACCTGGATTTGTGTGGCCCAGAGAGGAAGGTGCCTGCTGCCAGATTCAATGGGCCCATTATGCTCAGCTAATTCCATAGCAGAACACTGTGTCTTTGAGGGCCTGGCAGCAACTAGTCCTACCTGTTTAGAGTCAGTACTTTCTGTTTGCTGGAGGGATGAAGGGAGAGCAGCACACACCACATCTCATCATCGTAAATGTCACTTCAAGTTAATTATTACCACGTACAGTAGTGCTGTAGTCAAACTCTGCACGCACCAAGTGCCCTTCCCGTGGAGGCTGGCGGGCAGCACATAAGGGGGTCATTGTGTGCGCTGGGCGAGGGAGGGAGAGACGGAGAGGTGCCTATGGATGCCAAGTGTGGTCTCATAGCTCACACACTCAGGAGGGGGGAGGCTGGCACACTGTGCTGACATTTTCTCATTTTCCAAGACAATCTATTTACATTCACTATTGACATTGGGGTACTGTTACTGAAGGTGGAATTTGTGTCATTCGATAAAATAACCCCATCAGCCTAACCTGACATTACAGAACATCAACCAGATCCCACACAAAAACAGTCCCCATCTCTGGCCAGAACCACTTCTTTTGTAGCCAGAGCCGTCCTCCTCCTGCTGGGGAGTCGTGTGGGCCTGTCTGCAGACTGACAGTTGGAGGGAGGGTGTTTCTAAACGCCTGGAAGACTGAAGTTGATGGCTATCAAGCCCCAACCAGCCTCTTCTGTCTGCGGGAGACAAAGCAAGAATGTTCCCCTCCTGAGGTCTCAGTTTACAGGCTTGTCACACTGGTAATGAGGCAAGGCTCGCCACCTGCACTCCTATTTAGAGGTTCCTCCCAAGACAGTCCTGACATTGCCTTTAATCAGCCCAGCTGAGACTCCACCTGTTTCCACGGCCACCTCCAGACAGAGGGGATTGCTCTAGGGCTAGAAGGCTGCGAACTTGGCCAACTTTGTGGGTCAGCAAACCAGCTGGATAATTTGGCAAGACCAAGAGGATCCTTTTCTCCTAAGAAAATAACGTCTCCCCCCAGTGCCTGAAATTCCATTTTTTGTGCCAAGCATTACCCTCTCCGTTGCAATCCTCATCTTAAGTCCAAAAAACTCTGGGAGGGGTAGGAATATAAATGTTTAGCATCGAAATACATTTACCAGACTGAGAAAGGTGGCATGAAAATCTTGGGTGTTGGAGGTGGGGGTGCTGCATGAGAAACGGGGGGAGGGAGTTTAAGAAGTTAAAGCACGCTGAGTGCTAAAGAGGGGGTAGAGCACCACAGGCACAATGAGAGTGTTTCCTGAGGGGCCAGAGTTACAGGTCCTTGTTTCCTCTTCCCCCTGAAAGACAAAAAAAAAAAATTTTTTTTTCAAACCCATAGACTTTCATGCATATGACTTCATAATGACTATGGCGGATGCTGTTTGCCCATCCAACAAAAGCAACATTCCCCTTTCTTTAGGGGACCACCTTCCATCTTTCATGCCCATGTGGTTCAGGTGAAGCTGACTTCACCCCCACGCTTCACGCCCATCCTTTAGGCCTGGACCGCCATATCGCTGCACCCCACAGTCCCACTGGCTACCTTCACTGTTACATGGACAGGCAGGTATGTGGCCAGTGCTAAGCCACCAAAACTCAAATGTAGGGCTTTTACTGAAGCTATAGGAGAAGAGGAGCCATCTCTCTGCCGGTGGTGCTAAGCTGATGGGAAAGAAGCCCAGACCAGCTAGGGGTCTTCTTATGACGGCACGCGGGGTACCTGCCTGGGAGTGAAACCAATTCAGAGGAGTACAGAACGAAAACTCTCAGAGAGCCATGCTGCTTATGATAGCATCCAAACACCTGGCTTTAACTATGCCTGCAGCCAGCACAAACTCAGACTTTTCGGGTGCATGAGCCAAAACACTTCCGCCGCTTCCTTAAGCCAATTTTGAGTTTCTGATGCAACAGAACAAGTTCTAAGTAGAACGCAGACTTTATCGGATTGCTTGCAGTGCTGCTGGCCCCCCAGCCGTTGGCAATGTTCTTCTCCACCTGATTCCGCCACATTCTAGTGAACGTGGCTCAAACCTGGGCCTTGGTGTACTCATCAGTGAACTGATTACCCAGCAGCAATCATTGGACAGATGGAAAGGAGGGAAAGAGAACTACTGATATGGAAGAGCTTTGCTTCCCTTGGAAGAAACATGCTATAGAAATCCTCAGTCTTGTGTGACAAAGGTGGACGTCCCATTTTGTCCTTGAGAGGACTCTGGAGCTTTGCTACTCAGCGCGACGTCCCTGGACCAGCAGTGTGCACGTCACCTGGAACTTGTGGGAGCTGAAGAATCTCAACCTTATCCCAGACCTAGGAATCTGAATGTATGTTTTCACAAGACCCTCGGGTGACTGGTGAACATAGGAAAGGTGAGGAAGCATTGCTCAAGAGACTCCAGAAGGTCAGGGCCCCAGAAACACTTGTATCCATTTTATATGCAGGGGTCTCCTGCATAGTCTCAGCTCCCTTGACTTCAGAAAGTTTGAAAAACACCCATCGCTTCAATCTCCACATTTCACAGCGGGGTAAACTAAGGCTGAGAAATGAAATGACTTGTCCAGGGTCAGAATCAGCTGCTCAGTCAGATGAAAAGCACGGGTTCTGAAAATCTCTGTGACTTTGGGTTAGGCAAAGATTTCGCTACAACACCAAAAGCATGATCCATCAAAAAAATGATAAATGGGACTAGCCCAAAATTAAAAACTCGTCCTCTTCAAAAGATACTGTTAAGAAAAAGGAAAAGACAGTCCATACTCTGAGAGAAAATATTTGTAAAACACCTATTTGATAAAGGAATTTTATCCTTTCAAACTCAATAATAAGAAAACAATCCAGTTGAAAATGGCAAAAATATTTGAATAGATACTTCACAGAAAAAATTATATGGATGGCAAATAACCACAGAAAAAAGCTGCTCAACATCTTGAGTGACTAAGCAAGTGCAAATAAAACCACCATGAGGGGCGCCTGGGTGGCTCAGTCGGTTAGGCATCTGCCTTTGGCTCAGGTCATGATCCCAGGGTCCTGGGATCGAGCCCCGCGTCGGGCTACCTGCTCAGTGGGGAACCTGCTTCTCCCTCTTCCTCTGCAGCTCCCCCTGCTTGTGTTCTCTCTGTCTCTCTCTTTCTCTCAAATAATAATTAAAAAAAAAAACCACAATGAGATACCTGTACATACCTACTAGGTTGGCAAAAACAGAACAACAGACAACACCCAGTGCGGCAAAAAGAACACAGAAACCTAAAATGTTCACACGTGGCCAGCAAGAATGCAAAAATGGAAAGGCCACTTGAGAAACAATTTGGTAGCTTCTTACAAATGTAAACATACAGAAATCATATGGCCAAGAAATTCCACCCCTAGGTGTTTATCCAAGAGAAATGAAAACTTACATTCGCGTGAAAAAAAAAAAATGTATGTGTGAACAATTATGGGCGCTTTTGTCGCAATAACCACAATGTGGAAATGACCCAAATGTCTTTCCCCTGGCGCTGGATAAGTAAACTGTGGTACATGCAGAAAATGGAATACTCCTCAGCAATAAAAAGGAATGGGAAAAAAAAGGAAGTGGGTGAATCTCAAAAGCGTTGTGCTGGATGAAGAAAGGTAGGCTCAAGGCTATGCACTGCATGATTCTGCTCACACAGCCTTGTGGAAGAAGAAGAACTATAGGCACAAAAATCAGATCGGTGATTGCCAGAGACTGAGGTGGGGAGAGGTGATTGGAAAGTGGCCATGTTTGTCGCTAGGGCCACTGTAACAAAGTGGCACCAATGGAGTGACTTAAACAACAGAAATTTATTGTCTCGTGGGTCTGGAGGCCGCAAGTCTGCAGTCAAGGTATTGGCAGGGTTGTTCCTTCTGAGGGCTGAGAGGGAAAGACCGTTCCAGGCCTCTCTCTTTGGCTTGTAGATGGCCATCTTCATGTTTACGTGGCATTCTCTGGGTGTGTGTATCTCCATATTTCCCCTTTTTGTAAGGACACCAGTCCAATTGGATTGAGGCCCACACTAATGACCTCATTTGAACTTGATTACCTCTGTAAAGACTCGATTTCCAAATAAAGTCACAGTCTGAGGTGCTGGGGGTTAGGAGTTCACCGTATGAATTCTGCAGGGACACGGTTCAAACCACACTGTCCTGTCTACACTGTGTGCTCCAGGCATCTGTGAGGGGAAATAATTATTTTTCCAGAAGCCCCAGTTGCTTTCAGCTTTACAGAAAAGGCTATTTTTCTGCTGTGTGTATCTATCTATATGCAACATTCTAGCAAAGCATAAAGATCCCATCACACTGAATGGCCCGTTTAATGAATTGCCCTTGTGGAGTGGGATGAAGTAATACAAAGTGAGGGTTGGCTGGGACTTGCCAAGGTTAGCGGGAGCTGGGCTCCACCACCAGTAGGGAGAAGCTGCACATTTTGCCCACAAGCCTCTGGAGTCTCAGCCCCCACCTGAGGCCACTCAGAGGCCACCTGCGGGAGAGTGAGACAGGAGATCAGACATCCGGATACACGGCAGAAGGGAGAAGGTGGCCTCCTTTCACAGGAGGGGCAGGGGTGAGGGCCTGGCACCACACAGTTCACGGGCGGGGTAGGGGGCTATGCGTAGGTTAGAGACACACACACCTTGTTTCACGAAGGAGGACAAATATTCAAAGAGGTGAGAGCTAACAAACCTTGGAGCCCTTCCCACACCCATCTCTGGCAGTGGCCCCTGCCCCTATGCATTATCTGTCTTATTCTGCCACCATCTGACTTGTAGCTTCTGTGTGTGCGCGCACGCGCGCGCGCGCGCATGTGTGTGTGTGTGTGTGTGAAACCTAAGTCACCATGTACAGGGATGCCTGGAGAAGAGAAGCCATGTGTCTGGAAGGATCTAGAGCGCAGTACAGCCTATGCCAATTCCCCAGCCCCCAGCTTTCAGGGAAGGTGTTCTCTCTGTAGACAGCTCCTTCTGAACACCCCGACTTTGTCAGTCTACACAGGGACAGTGGGACTGAGCCTGGGAACCGGGGCCAACTGGGGCCGACAGGGAGCCAGCTGGAAAGAAGGGAACTCGGAGCCAATCTTCTCAAGGGGCTCAACCAGGACCCCCCCAAGATGTGGCCGAGCCGGGTGAAGGGACATGGAGCTACATGGCCGTGCCCAGGGCGAGCCTGCGGCGGGCACGCTGGCGGGCGGCCGGGCCAGGCCTCCTGAGGGTCTGACAGCCTGGTTTGTTCTTTCCGGTTACCTGTCACAAGTGAGCTCGCTGTTTTGCTAACCTTCTCAGCCTGCACATTTTTGGGGCTGCTCTGTCTAGCTCCTCTTGGGTCTGGCCCCGCTCTTTTGTCTCTTCGTGTTTTTATTGCAGGTGCTTTATCTTTTTAATCTCCTGAATTTTATTTCCCCTAATTCCACTTCCTAAGTGGAAGCCAAAAACCCTTCCATTTCTCTGGGCTTAGTTTTCTTGTCCATAAAGTGGGGGTAGGGGAAGGGCGTTTCTTTCCATTCATTCTGTGTTCAAAGAGCAGGAGGTTTGGACTCAGAGGGTCTGAGTTTTCAAGGTTTTTCCCCCCACATATTTATAGATTACTAGGGACCATGTGCCACACTCTCTTCCTCACTGAGACTTCAGCACAACCCTTCAGGGTGCTATCGTTACCCCCACTTTACATATGAGGTAACTGAGCCACAGAACTTAACCAGACTCCCCCATATCCCATAGCCGGTCTGAGGCGGCAGACAGGCGGCTTTTGAGCACCAGGGTTCATACTCTTTCTCCCCGCAGCTTTACTGAGGTGTGATTGACACGTAACATTGTGTAAGTGTAAGGTGCACAACCGGATGGTTTGATGCAGGTGTATACTGTATACGCACCGTGCGTATGCTGTGAAATGGTCACCACAATAAGGTCAGTTGGCATCCGTCACCTCACTTGGTTACGTGTGTGTGTGTGTGTGTGTGTGTGTGCATGCGGTGAAAACTCTTAAAAAGTCTACTCACTTAGCAGCTTTCAATCCAGTATTGTTAACTATCATCACCGCGCCGGGCATCAAAGAGCTATCCACACCCCCAGGTTCATTGCAGCATTGTTTCCAAGAGCCGAGACATGGAAACACCCTGAGTGTCCATCCGGGAATGTGAATGGATAAAGGAAATGTGAGGGGCGCCTGGGTGGCTTAGGTCATGATCCCAGGGTCCTGGGATCAAGCCCCGCGTCAGGCTCCCTGCTCCGCGGGAAGCCTGCTTCTCCCTCTCCCGCTCCCCCTGCTTGTGTTCCCTCTCTCGCTGTGTCTCTCTCTGTCCAATAAATAAATAAAATCTTTTTTTTTTAAAAAGGAAATGTGATATATAATGGAATGGAGTATAGGGATATAATGGAATATTACTCGGCCATATAAAGGAAGGAAATCCTGTCATTTGGGACAACATGATTGGAACTTGAGGGCATTATGCTAAGTGGAATAAGTCAGATAAAGACAAATACTATATGACCTCACATGTGGAATCTAAAAAGTCTGGACTCGGGCGCCTGGGTGGCTCAGTCGTTAAGCGTCTGCCTTCGGCTCAGGTCATGATCTCAGGGTCCTGGGATCGAGTCCCGCATCGGGCTCCCTGCTCCTCGGGAAGCCTGCTTCTCCCTCTCCCACTCCCCCTGCTTGTGTTCCTGTTCTCGCTGTCTCTCTCTGTCATATAAATAAATAAAATCTTTAAAAAAAAAAAAAAAGTCCGGACTCATGGAAATAGAGAGGGTTGCCAGATGCAGGGGTGGGGGTGGGGAAATGGAGGTTAACAGTATAAGTTGCAGGGTTCATACTCTTAACCACCCCAGTATTTCCAGACCAGTTACATGTCTCTTTTGCTGTGTGGCCGCTGAAGCATCGTTTGGACTCTCTGGGCTGGACTTTTCTCATTTGGCAGATAGAGACATTTGCAGGGTTCCTGTCAGAAATACCGAGTGGTTATGTGTGCAAGCCCTTTAGTGGTTAAAGTACCCACGGTGTTCGCCTTCCACAAGAGCTCTCTGCCCATGCTTACCTGTTCTCTTTCCTTGTCTCCATGTTGGCAGCTTTCTGGGTGATGATGCTACCCTTCCCTGAGCATTCTACGTAAGAAGAGCTAAATGTTTGGAGCACTAATTACACACCAGCACTGGGCATGCTTTGTTTTCTCTGCCTTTCGTTTAAGTTCACAACAAACCTGGGAGGCAGGTGCTACAATTGTCTTCATTCCACAGGTGAAGCTGAGGCACAGAGAGGTTGAGTAACTTGCCTAAGGTCACACAGAGAGTTGGTGGAGCCGGCACTCAGAATGAGACCTGTCTGACCCATCCTATTACCCAACGATGCTGTAGCACCAAGATGAGGGTGAGGACAGGGGGGAGGACTGTGGCTGGAATTGGAGTCATCTTATAAGCTCTGCCCATAAGCAAGGACAAGGATTTAAGTTGGGGAAAAAATTCTCACTTACTTCACTTTTTAATAATCGACCCTGTCACCTTCTTCTGTTCACTCATGCTATCGGTCAAGAAGTAGACGTCTCTAAATGTCCAGATACCAGACAGGCGACTCTTACATGAGATTCTGGATGTGAGCATCCAGATGAGTAAGGATGGAGAAAAGAAAACAAGGTAAGTGATTGCTCATAGCCTTTGGTCTGTTTCTGAGTTAAAAACAAGATTGAAAATACTGCTGCTACTGGATTTAGATGTCAGCTCTTCGCTTTCAAATCCCTGCTTCGCACTTAGCATTGCCCTGGGCAAAGACAAGGTCCTTAATCAATTGTTTTGGGTGGCTGAGTTTTTCTAGCCCTTCTTTCCACCTGCTACTGAGGATCTGAGTTACCTCCATTCTGGAAAGGGAGAAGGCAGAGCCAGGGGGAATGGCCTAAGATGAGCGGTGTGGTGGGCTCGGCTGGGATCCCAGACCCTTGATGCCAGGGAGCACGGGGTGGAAGGGAGTTCCCAGAGCTGAGCAGAAAGAGTCAGGGCCTCTCTCAGGAAAGGCCACCGCCCCCCCTCCCCCTCCCCCAAGACATAAGATGGATAAGTCTTGCATCAATACCTGGCCAGTCTGCCCTCGGAGGTGCCTCTCCAACCCCCATCATCTTCTGACTTCCCGACACTCCTTCACTGACTATTCCCATGAGGCCTTGCTTCCTATTAACTAATTTCTGCTAAGATGTTTATCTGTGACTTGCCTTACATGGACTAGCTACCTGACTATTTGAATTCTAATAGAAGATCTTTGGAGATCCAGGAGACTTAATCATCAAATTACAGTCTCTCAGAAGGGAAGGGCTGAGCCATCACCTAATCCAGAGGTTACAAACTCTCAAGTCTGGGGCAGGCTGGTAAATGCAGATGCCCCTAGCAGGCTCATGACCTTAGGGAGTGGTGACCAACTGTCTGTCGCAGCAAGGAGAACCAGGCCCCCCTCTAAAGACATTCAAATTCCAGCATTTGAAAACACTCTTCAGGCAAAAAAGCAGACACAGCAACAAAGTAAACTAAGCAAATATGAATAGCTACACCTTAAATGCGATGTGGTATCCTGGCTTGGATCCTGGAACAGAAAAAAAGGCATTTGTGGGAAAACCAGTGAAATGCAAATAAAGTCTGTAGTTTAGCTCAGAGTAATGCACCGACGTTAATTCCTTAGTTGGCATTAATTCCTTAGTTGGCAAGTGTGAGATGTTACTATTAGAGGGAGTTGGGTCAAGGGTACATGGGAACTCTCTGTCCTATCTTTGCAACTTTTTTGGTAAATTAAAATTATTCCAAAATGATAAGTTTATTTTAAAAAACCAGCTCCATCCATAGATGTGATCTATGATTACAGCAGCTGTCACGCATTCACAAAGGAGGCTAACTGTGTCTAAGAGCTTTATAGATCCTTGTGCAATTCTATCAGAATCATCCTTTCGATAATAAAATTGTTGTCCTCCTTTTATCGATGAGGAATCTAAGGCACAGGCAGGTTAAGTATCTTGCCCAAGGTCACACAGCTACCATGAGGTAGAGCCAGGCTTCTAATCCGATGCACAGTATTTTTCTCCTAACCAGCCCACCTGTCAAGATCAGAGGCTCAGGAACATCAACTTGTGACCTGGGGGCAGGGCGGGACTGTAGGGAGGTGAGCGAGACACCTCCTCGGTGCAAAATTGAAGGAGTTCTACTACCTCATACCCATTAGGATGGCTACTACTTAAAAAAGAAGAAAAAAGAGGGGCGCCTGGGTGGCTCAGATGGGGAAGTGTCTGCCATTGGTTCAGGTCATGATCCTAGCGTCCTGGGATCAATTCCTGCGTCTGGCTCCCTGCTCAGCGGGGAGTCTGCCTCTCCCCCCTGCTGGTTCTCTCTCTCTGTCAAATAAATAAATAAAAACTTTGAAAAAAAAAAGAGAAAAGGAAAAAGGAAAGGAACAAGTGTCGGCGAGGATGAGGAGAAACTGGAACCCTTGTGCACTGTGGGTGGGCATGTAAGGTGGTGCAGCTGCTGTGGAAAATAGTGTGAAGGCTTCTCAAGAAATTAACGATAGAATCACCACACGATCCAGCGATTCCTCTTCTGGCTAGCTACCAAAAAGAATTGAAAGCAGGATCTCAAACAGATATTTGTACACCCATGTTTATAGAGGCGTTATTCTCAAAAGCTAAAAGGTAGAAGCAACCCCAGTCCCCACAGATGGATACACGGAAAAGCAAACAGGGTATACACACACACACACACACACACACGGTGGAGAATTATTCGGCTTGAAAAAGGAAAGAGGTTCTCACACAGGCTACAACATGGATGAACCTTGAGGACATCATGTCAAGTGAAATAAGCCACTCACAAACAGAAATACTAGAGGATTCCACTTACATAAGGTATCTAGAGTTGTCACGGTTATAAAGACAGGAAGTGAATGCTGGCTGCCAAGGCCTGGGGGGAGGAGGGAATGAGGAGTTGCTGTTTAATGGGTACAGAGTGTTTCAGTTTGGGAAGATGAAGACTTCTGGAAATGGGTACTACTGTTGACTCCACAACAGTGTGAATGCATTTAATGTCACTTAACTGTACATTTAAGCTTACACTTACACTTCCCAATACTTAAGACAGTCAATTTTATGTTACGTCTATTTTGCCACAATTTAAAATACAGTAATTTAAGGGGCACTAAAAACCTTGGCCATCAAGATAATATTCTAATGCAATATTTTAAAAAATAAAAGTTAGTGCAAAAAAAGAGTCCAAAAGGAAAACACACCAACATTTTAAATTAAGACAGGATCAGGGGCAATGTTGTATCAAACTACCCTGGAATCTGCCTCAGGAGGAAAAATCGGCAGCACAGATGCCGAAGGACACACTCCCTCGAGAGCTCGTGGGAATCTTAAGGGTAGATGGGGCATGGAGTTCCCCGATATTAAAATACTGAAATATTGAAAAAGCTCCTAGATGATTCTGATATTCAGCATTCTCTGCCCCATCCCACCCACCCCACCCCCCCAAAAAAAGGAAAAGAAAAATTTCAGCATGTATTGGAGAGAACTGAGGTCCAAAGCGGTTAACTTGGACTTACTGGAGGTCACAGCTAGTTAGCAGATGAATTCCTGGTGGAATGCCTGGTTGCTCAATGACCTGGTTGCTCAAGGATGCCTCTGGGAGCTGGATGCCCTGGTGTCCCATTCCGGGGCAGTTCCGCCTCAGGGGCCCTGTGACTCAGCTTTGAGGTGCCCTTTTGGACACCAAGCCTGCACGTTTGTGGCCTGAGCTTTTGGGCAGTTTACCCACCTTCCAGCCCCAGGCTGATTTTAAAATGTGCTTCAGACCTAACCTCCCAGCACCCGGCTGCCCTTTGCCAACTCTCCTGGGAAGTCACAGATGGGGAGGCCTCAGACAAGTTTGTGCAGCAACACGTGGGGTTTAGGTGTCGCCATTAGCAATGCAAATGCAGGGGAGTGTCAGCTGATTTATTAAATGGAGCCCTTGGAACATCCTCATGCCCTACTTGGGTTCATCTGTCATCCCCTCGGCAGCCCTGGGAGCTGGGGGGATGGACTGCATGTGCTAACCCAGCTCCATTAATTTCATCTCAGGGCTCCAGATTTATGGAGGCTTTTTTCTTTTGGGATCCCAATGATTAGAGTCAGGAGATCCTGTCACGAACCCGGTAGGCTCCCACCCTCTCTCTGCATGTTTTCTTTACCGGGGAGGAGACCATTCATTTCCTTCTTTCTCAGCCCACAGGGTCTGGCCCTGCCTGCTTCTCCGAGGGCATGGGCAGCCCCTCCAGCTGCACAGCCCCCCACCCTGGGCCTTTGTGGTTCCTTCTTGCTGACACACCTTGCCCTGCCCTTTTCCATTCCCCAAGCCCCTGGCCTCTTCCCGTTGTTCAGTGGATCTCAGCTGGGGGTGATTTGGCCCCGCAGGAGACTTCTGGCAATGTCTGGAGACACTTGGATTGTCCCAGCTGGGCCGTTAGGGTGGTGTTATTGGCATCTAGTGCGTAGAGGGCAAGGCTGCTACAGATGGTACAGTGCCCAGGACGGCCCCTCCCCCCGCACTGAGACAAAGAATTAACTGGCCCCAAATGTCAATATACTGAGGTTGACAAACCCTGCCCCAGTTCACCAGACCCACTAGCTGTAGCTCAAGCATCAATTCCTCCCCCAGGGAAGCCATCCCTATGGAACTTTGTTGCCGTCTTCACTCCCCGCCCCCACCAGATGCAGACCAGACTCTGCCATTTTCAGGGCATGCCCCTTCCTCCTTTAGAGTACTTATCTTAGCTGGTCATTATTTTTCTGTGCTCCTGTTTGATTATGTTCATCCCTGTGCTCTAAGCTGCACAAGGTCAGGGACATTGTCTGTTCTCACTCACCTGAGTATCCCCTGAGCAGAGCAAGTTGCTTGATGCATAGTAAGTCCTATTAGATTTATTGATGAATCAATGGATACACCCTACTTCTATACTCCCCATGGAGGACTCACCAGGTTCAAGGCACCCCTGGGACTGTTGGACGGAAATAGTTCGGAAAGGGCTCAACTGGTGTATACTGCTGGGAGCTGGGTGTGGGGGGTGTGGGGATGAAGGGCTCTGATCAAGTCTCTCCCTCCCACTCCATTTCCCCCTCCCTCTCATACCTCCCCTCCATCCTCCTCACCCTCCCCTTCTCCCTTTTCCCATCCTTACCCCTCTCTCTTCTCTCTCTCCTTCCCTCTCCCCTCTCCCCATTCCTCTCCCTTTTTCTCTCCCTCTATCCTTCCCTTTTTCCTTCCCAATAAACCAAATGCTTGTTGAGCACTTACTGAATACCAGGGATGATTAGGTATCAAGTATATGGTAATGAACAGGACAGACACAGAACTCGACTTCATTGACTGTCAGTCTATTGAGAAGATAGTCATGAAACAAGTTATCACACGTGTGATAAATAAATAAATAAATAAAGGGGAAGGAAATGGGGTTATGAGCAACAAGGCCAGGGGGATCTTAAGCAGGACAGGGAACAGCCAAAACTGATTTGATTTGGACTTCTGTTATGATTAGATTTTAGTTAACACAGAGTCTGGGTTTGGAGCCTGGCTCTCAAGGTTCAGATACCAGTTCTACTGCTCACTATGTGAAATTGAGCAAACTAGTTAATTTGCCTCATTCCTGTTTCTTCATCTATAAACTTAGAATAATATGACACTTACTTCATGGGATTATTGTGACGATTAAATGAACTAATGCATGTAAAGTGCTTAGGACAGTGTCAGACATGGTAAGCACTCAACAGACGTTACTCAATTTCATTAACCTGCATGTTTTTTTCATCCCCCCAGGGAAATAGAGGACTTCGGTTTTTGAAATTATTGTGGAGCCCCTTGTATCAGTTAAGATTAGACTTGACTGTGAGTAACAAAAGACCTGAAGTAAGAGGTAGAAGTTTATTTCCCTTTTGTGGTATGCATTGCCAGCTAGTGTGGCAACTCCACAGTCTTCAAAGACCAAGAATTCTAGGTTATTGCTCTGTTACCTTCAACATGAAGATCCTACCTCATGGCCCAGGTATAGCTGCTCTAGCTCCAGCCATCACATCTACATTCTAAGCCAGTTGGAAGGAGGAGGACACACCCTCTACCTTACAGAACATTTCATGGTAGTTGCACACTTGCTTCTGCATCCATCCTTTGGGCCAGAACTTAGTCTCATGGTCTGGCTTATCTCCAAGGGAGGTGGGAAATATAGTCTTTATTCAAGGTAGCTGCATGTTCAACT
The DNA here is from genome assembly GCF_002201575.2 of Neomonachus schauinslandi. Classification (NCBI taxonomy): domain Eukaryota; kingdom Metazoa; phylum Chordata; class Mammalia; order Carnivora; family Phocidae; genus Neomonachus; species Neomonachus schauinslandi. The sequence goes on along the minus strand of NC_058413.1, from coordinate 25,170,954 downwards.
GAAATGTGACGGGGAGTCTATTGCTTAGGAAGAAGGAGAAAAGGAAATATCCCTTCCCTGAGGACAGTTAGCCATCTTTACCAATTGTCCTGACTTTGCTCTTAACATTGGAAGGGCAGGAAGGCACAGCCCGGTACCCAAAGTATTTCACTGATAACTAATGGTGAATCCAGAAGGACATATAGAACTCTTCTCTGCTTTGGCCTGAAGCTGTCCCTCAGAGTCCACCTTTGGATTGAAATCTGGAATGGATTCTGACTGAGCCACCTGTTGAAGGGCTTCTCTCCTGGTGCCTTAGGGAACCACTGTCTTTTGGGCAGTCTCTTAATCATACAGCCCCCCTGGGTCCTGGACCCCTTAAACTCACCTACTCTCTTCCTCATTCCGCCTTTTCCCTTCCTTGGCCTTTAAGTCGGGTTGTTCGGCCACTCTTTATCATTAGGTTTTTAGTCTTGTGGTCATTTTCCCTGGCTGGAGGTAGAAAGCCTTAGGATGGCCATACTCCGGAGAGGAGGGTGCGAGGGAAACCGGACCCCAAAGGCCAGCCTCTGCCAGAATTCCTCAGATGCAGATGTGCCAGCTGCATGGGGGCTGCCTCCTTTAGCCCCTCCTATTGTCCTGCAAGGCCATCTCAGGGTCTTCTCCACCTCGGGTACTTTAGACAAAAGCCCCTTCTCATTAGCCTGTTCTGGTGTGTGCCTGCCCCAGAAGGACATGGTGGGTTCTCAGCTGTTCCAGGACAGGTTCCCCACTGCCCCTTCAGGGACCACTAAGGATTGCAGCTCCGAGTTGAACATACAGCACTATGGAACCCCCAGGATCAATAAACTTTGCTCTTTATCAAGGCCCAGACAACTGCCTAGCCCTGCCAACTCTCGTGTGACCTTTTACACTCAGAGAGGTTGACTAACTCCCGGAAAGGTAGAGATCTTGAAAGTGGTGGAGCCAGGGCTAGAATTCTGTTCTGATTCCCAGACTTTGTTCTTTGTGCTGTAAGAGTTGCCTCTCACTTCAATGTATATGATTAGTCAATGGTGTGGGGTGGGGGGAGTAAAGAATCAACAAAATTAATGGAACAAGTATTTACTGAGCCTCTACTAAGTGCCAGGCACTGGGGACACAAAAATGAATAAGACATAGCCCTTCAAGAAAGTATGAGGAGTAAGACCCCTACTCTGTCCATAAGCACGTCAGTAAAAAACTAGCCATTAGCCAGTCCTCCGTCTATGATCTAGCTTCCTCCTGAGAGTTTCTAAAGCATTTTGGGTTTTTTTCTAGGTTTTTAAAATTTTTATTTATTTTATTTTAATTTTTTATTAACATATAATGTATTATTTGTTTCAGGGGTACAGGTCTGTGATTCATCAGTCTTTCGCAATTCACAGCGCTCACCATAGCACATAGCCTCCCCAATGTCCATCACCCCAGCTACCCCATCCTTCCCACCCTCCTTCACTCCAGCAACCCTCAGTTTGTTTCCTGAGATTAAGAGTCTCTTATGGTTTGTCTCCCTCTCTGGTTTCGTCTTGTTTCATTTTTCCCTCCCTTTCCCTATGATCCTCTGTCTTGTTTCTCAAATTCCTCATATCAGTGAGATCATATGATACTTGTCTTTCTCTGACTGACTTATTTCGCTTAGCATAATACCCTCTAGTTTCATCCATGTCGTTGCAAATGGCAAGATTTCATTTTTTTTGATAGCTGCATAATATTCATTTGTATATATATACACCACATCTTCTTTATCTACTCATCTGTTGACGGACATCTAGGCTCTTTCCATAGTTTGGCTATTGTGGACATTGTCTAAAGCATTTTCTTTAGGTGATTGTCTGTCTATGAAAAGCACCCAAAATAAAGTCAACTGCATAGAACCAGTGACTAGTTCATGCGTTCTCGAACATTTCAAAGAATCGTCTCTGAGCTCTGGAAAATGCAGGACGCCCATTTAGGTAGAAGAACCTCGGATCCAACTGAATGTGTGTTCATGTGGCATGACTATAATGAATATATTTTAAAATTGTTCTTACATTTTGTAATTATAAATTCATATATGCTTATTGTAGAGGTTGAAAAATACAGAAGACAATAAAGAAAAATATATAAATGATTTATACTCATAGTTAATGGTTTAGTGTAACATTCTCAAAGTGTGCCACAGAGTCCAAATTCTTTTCATAATAATTCCAAACCACTATTTGTTTGGTTTATTCTTACTCTCTCATGAGTGTACGGCAGAGTTTTCCAGGAGGCACATAATGCATGATGATATCCTTATTCAGAACTGCACAGTTCCTGTGCTTGTGCAGAACTTTGTTTTTCCATTTTCTAATGTTAATTTTGAAATTAACTATAATAACCATCTATAATTATAACTCACATGAACAACAGCTGTCTGTGATCCTCAATAATTTCCAAGAGCATAAAGGAGTCCCGAGCGCAAAATGTTGATGGTTTAACGGTTTACTTTTTCCCGTCTTTGGCCTATGGATATGGCTAATCATAAAAAATTGGCACCACGTCGTAGGTATAGTTTGTATCCTACTTTTTCAATTAGTTAATATATTATATATAAATATTTATATAAGCATTAACATACCTTTATGTTGTATCTCCTCAACAATAATAATAGCACTGCTATGAGCTGGGCCCTGTTCTAAGTACTGCACATAGCAACTTTTTGAGATAGGAACTATGATAATTTTTCCATTTTAAGAAAATTAATTAATGTTAATTAACTCACCCAGGGTTATAAAGTTAGGGAAAGACAGAATTGGAACTGGAATCCACACCTAGGTAAACCTAAAGCACAGTATTCAATTGTTGGGATGTTCCAGCATTTATAAATTCATTTTATAATTTTTTAACATTTAAGATTTCAATTTTTCACTGACATAAAATAATACTAGATGAGTACCTGTGAACACATAGCTTTGTTGGGATCCCTGATTATTTCCTTGTAATCAGTTCTTGGAAGTGAACTTATTGGGTTGAGGGAGATACCAATTTTTTCACAGTTTTGAAACATATTGCCAAATTATGTTCCCAAAAGTTGATACCCATTCACACGTCCACCCCAAATACTTGAAGACTGCCTTTCTCACTTCATCCTCACTAATAGTTTTGCAAACATGATAGGCAGAGGAAAGAGAGCGCCTTGCTTTAATCTCGAGGGAAGCTGAACACCATTTAAAATCTGTTTTGGCCATTTAAATTTATCCTAGTATAAATTTTTCATTTTTTATGATCTATTTTTATCTAATGAGATGAACCTGATTTTTATCCACACATTCCTGAGCTTATGCCTCAAAGTGAGTGTTGCCAACATTAATCATCACTCAGAGACTTGATCTGATAATAACACCACTCGATAAAAAATATCCAGAACTCCCTTATGGGACGTGCATGCAAAGTCATTATAAGCCACAGAGGAAAGAGGAAATTCCTCGTAGAAAGCATTATTATCACTTTTTAAAAAATTTTATTTGTTGTTGTTTTAGCCCACAACACTGTATATTGCTTACTAAGCTTATTTACCAAGTTAGAGCCAAACAACTTTTTGGCTGTCTGCTAATATCAAGTCTTCTCTCAGAAGACTAGGAGTTATTACAGAAGTTATGTGTAGTGGAAACTGCTGGTCTTGTCTAATTTCCCTTCACCCGGCTGGTGCGCCCGTCTCCCAGGTGCTGTGAGCGATGCTGCTAATATCCAACAGCTGCCCCTGCCTCAGAGCATTCCCTGCGAACAAGAGTACCCAAGCCCGTAGGTTAGACACCCCCTCGTCCCCTAGAGACAGCCAGTAGGCAATGACTGACATGGAAATACGATAGGCTGACATCTTTGCCTCAAGGGAGACCCAACCATGTGGTGCAGTTTGTGCTCCAGAACTTACTGTGGGACCAGGCAGACGTTAGTCTTTAGCTGAGACCACATCCATACATGGCTTTTTCTCTTCTACTCTGCTTCCCTCATTTCTTTTCTCCTGAGAGCATTTTTTTCAATAAACTACTTTCATGGGAATCCCCACCTTAAGCTCTGCTTTCAGGGAGGTTTACTTATGACCGTCGGTACTGATAATGGTCATAGGAAAGAGACTCTAGAAATGGGGACCTAGAAGTGAATCACTCACTGACTGGGTGAGAGCAAAGAACCTCCCTGGCAGTAGGCATGAGTATTGATAGTCTCTGCCATGCTATAGCTACCAGGGGCTAAGAATTCCACTTACGGTGAGCTGGGGGCTGTATTAGTCGGTGCGATGTCTCTGGCATCGGAGAGGTATGGAGCAGAGTAAATCTGAGATTGTAGAGTTAGAGGACTGGTGCTAAGTGCCATTGATTCACTGAAGAGAGGAAATGCAAGTATTAAATATAAGTCAGCGATTCAAAGCTGAGAGCCTTTTGCAGCCAGAGGGCAGGTGGAGCTGAAGAGGAAGCCCAGAACTTAACTGTAAGGATAGCAGGGCTTCAGAGCAGATGGAATTCAGAGTTTAGGTGAATGTCCTATGCCAAAGACAGGACCCTGATAGGAAAAGAGTAGGACCCTAAGACTTGGAATACAGATATCTGGGGACATGCACTTGACAACCTTGAACCCCTTTGGCATGCATAAATGGCCCCACATCCCCTTGTCAGAAGATAGATTCCCCCTTCCTTTTTTTTTTGAAGATAATACTGAGCCTCAAATGAGGCTAGAGCCTTATAAAGTAATACTGGTCCTTCTTAAGGTCATCTACCACCTGCTCCCTCCTGGCCTCCAGACCTATAATTAGGGTCGAATCTCAGCAAATGCCACCAGAAGTGCCAAGCCTGCAAAGAAAGGAGAGGAGTTATATGCCAAAGACGGTTCAAGAACTGGTTACTGTGTACAACAGGAATTGGGTGGGCATGCCTAGGAGTGGGTCACGAGGATGCTGGGAGGTGAGAGCACAAAGGAACGTAAATATGGGTTAAGGGCCTCAGGAGACATGTCTAAGATATGGCTGTGGGAGTTGTTAGTATCTTAGAATAAGTGATAGATTGCATTAAATGAGATAGAGAGGCCAGACTGCCTGGTAGACTGTGGGGAAGAGATGCAAATTCTCAGAGAACTAAGCATGCTAGACTAGGTCATCTACATGGGACTGAAAATCGCAAAGTTGACTTTGTTCTTCCATTTACCAACATGAAAAGGAGTGCATTGGGAGGGGCTGAGGGAGGTACCGGTACTATTGAGAAGCTCTGTAGAGGCCAAAACCAGGTTCCCTAGTAGCAATGATAATAATGGTGTCCCAGAAAAGCAGAGGCCAGATGGTAACACTTAACTATCAGAAGCCAGGGTCAATGTAATTCCTGCAATGGGCAGCAACATTGGAATGGCGCCCAGGGAGGTCAACCTGAAGTTATCTGTGAAGGTGGCTAATAGGTCATGTTGTCCCTAGAGCCAAGATAGATTATAGCCAGTAAGAACATTTACTTAACACGTGAAGTTGAAAGAGATCAAGAATGGATGAACAGAAGCCTAGGGTCAAACCTTCCAAAAGAAAACCAGGATTTCTTGCCCACACTGCAGACTTCTGTCAATTCTCAGATCCAGAACCCAATGACTGCACAAGGGGTTGGGGTCCCCATGTGAGAAGGTACGGAAGCAGCGATTCACCAGGTCCTTCTCCAAAAAGACCTATAGGTCTTTTTTTTTTTCTTAAGATTTTATTGATTTGTCAGAAAGACAGAGAGACAGAGAGACAGAACACAAGCAGGGGGAGTGGCAGGCAGAGGGAGAGGGAGAAGCAGGCTCCCTGTAGGGACCCCGATGTGGGACTCGATCCCTGGACCCCGGGATCATGACCTGAGCCGAAGGCAGACGCTTAACCGACTGAGCCACCCAGGCGCCCCAAAGACCTATAGGTCTTTACACAGGTAATTATACACTGGGGAAAGGGAAATATCTAGTTCTTTCAAGTGTGTTGGATACAAGTTCAGAGGTGATCCTGATACTAGAGAACCCAAAGTGTCATCAGGACCCCTTTTAGAGTAGAGACATATGCAGGCCAGGTAATAAGCTGAGCCCCGACCCAGGTTTGTCTCATAGTTGATAAACTGAGTCCATGAATCCACCCAGTGGTCATTTCCCCAGCTCCCAAATGTATACATGGAATGGACATTCTTAGCAATTTACAGAATATTTATACTCGTTCTTTGACCTGTAGAGTAAAAGCAATTGTATTAGGAAAGGCCATGTGTCAGTCTCCCCAAACTATACCCTTTGGTGAATTTTGTATATCCAGACACTCTGCCTCGTAGGGGGAAAGGCAGATTGCTGCCACCCTTAAAGACATAAAGGATGTAGGGGTGGTGGTTCCCATTATATCCTCATTGAATTTACCAGTCTGGCCCTTGAAAAACTGAATCATGGGGTATAACTGTGTACTGCTGAAAACTGAGAATACCCCCTACTTCAGCTGTTTTTCACTAGAGCAGATTAACACATCCTCATGTGTTTGGTAGTCAACTATTACCTGGCAAATATGTGGTTTTAAATACCCATCAGAAAGGAGGATCAAAAGCAGTTGACATGTATATGTGATGAACAACAATACCCATTCCGAGTTTTATCTTAAGACCACATTTGTCTTCCTCCTCTCTGTCCCAATGCAGTCCAAAGTTGTAGACCATTTGATGATTATGCAGAACATCACCTTTGTCCACTATATTGACAACATCATATTAACCAAACCTGATGAGAGGTGACAAATTCTTTGGATAAGTTGGCAAGATATGTGTGCTTCAAGAATTCAGGGACTTGCTACATTGGTGAAGTTTTTAGGGATCCAATGATTTGGATATAATATAAAATCCATGTTGGATTATCCTATCTAAGGCAAAGGTCAAGTTTTTGTGTTTTGTACGTTATACAACAAAGAAAGGGTCATAGTGCTTGATAGGCCTCTTTGGGTTTAGGAGGTAGCATATTCCACACTGGAATAGTGGGCCATTTATTGGGTGACACAGAAGCATTTCATGGGGATTGACTGAACAAGATATTTATGTTATAGAACACATAACATAAATCAATAAATCTCTAACACTATATTTCCCATCTCAGGTTCTCCTTCTAAGGAACCCAACACGAGACAGCTTCTTCCAAAGAGACCAAGTTGTCCAGGGCCAGAAGATAGAAACCTAGCTCTTGGTTCTATAGACTTTTCTCCTGACTGAATGGTCTAGGCATGTTTTCTGCCTCTCTAGGCCTCCATGTTCTCGTACACAAAGTGTGGGGTTTGTGTTAGTTCAGCGTTTTTTCAGCTTCTGCCATCAGATAACAGATAAGATTTATGTGCATGACACACTCCCACGGGTGTGTCTCTGGGTGCCAGTAAGAGAAGCTACGGTTATGGGCAATTCCCAGCAGGCTGGCTGTAACTCCATCCCATTGCTCCCACTCAGAAAAGAATATTGGAATGCAATGCAGTGAAAGGGGGGTAGGATGGTAGGAATAACCTTGGCACCGTTCCAGTTCGGTTTTTGAAACATCAGTCACAATCTATAATACTATCGTTGTGTTTTAAAAATTTCACAATGTCTTGACAACATGGTTCAGAACTGGTGGCTTCGAACTCTTTAAGATTACTTTCCACCTCCGAATTTTTAAATTCTGAGAATGGATCCCCCACAAAAGGAGTTCCAAAGCCTTTCTATAGTATCAAGTGTCACTGTGATACTTGAAGCAAGAGCACTCCTTTGTATACATAAGTTTGAATGTAAGTTGCATGTGTATTTGATACAACCTCACCTATCATGGCCCCTATATATGGAGTCATTCACCCCATATTTATTGATTGCCTACTCTTGTGCTATTTCTAAGATTTTAGAAGGGTAGGTTGGGAGGAGTTGTTTAAAATTCACTGCCCTTACTTTATATTAGCGTTTCGAACAGTACAGGTTAATGAGAAAAAAGGGGTTCTGTGGCCAGAGAATTCTAGGTCAGTTAAAATTTCTTTACCACAGGGGTGCCTGGGTGGCTCAGTTGGTTGAGCGTCCGGTTTCAGCTCAGGTCATGATCCCAGGGTCCTGGGGTTGAGCCCCACGTCAGGCTCCCAGCTCAGCGGGGATCCTGCTTCTCCCTTTCCCTTTACTGCCCCCCCCACTTGTGCGCTCTCTCTCTCTCTCTCTCTCTGTGTCAAATAAATAAATAAAATAAAATAAAATAAGATTTCTTTACCACAGTCCTTCTCCAGTCCTTTAGTCCACTCTGTTACTATGCCTTGTGAATCTCCAGGGTAGAAATTTAGTCTGCAGTGTTTGCCAAAGATTTTGAACATGGAACTCCATAGAACAAATGTTTCCAGGAACGCACTTAAGAAAAGTCTGCAATACGAGGTTTCAACGTTTCCCGAGTAATTTGAGATAATACTGCAGTGACACCATCCACGCTGGCTTACCCACCACCAACAGAGTTATGCTCCTGAGTAATTGACAGAGCTGTCTCCTAAATGTCCTTCACTCCCTTCCCCATCCCTTCTTTCCTCGCCTTTAGTCCAGATTCCACAAAAGCCAGCAGTGGCTCCGTTCTGGAAAGTGTATTGCTACCCATCTCAGGCACTGACAGACTTTTGTCGGGTAGTGTGGACCAGTGGTCAAGACATCTAGTTCCGGACCTTGCTCTGGCACCCAGTAGAAAGGTGACCAGGGGTGGGAGACTAAGAACCAATGAGAGAGAATAATTAAAATACAAGTGCTTTTGTTTGTGAAATGAGCTGACACATTTTTAATGTTGTTTAGAGATGTAGTTTTAAAAATAAAAGAAATTACCTGTCACACTTCCAGGCACATAGTCTATGAGCTTCTCAAGGATAAGAACCTGGAAAGTAATATTGTGAATGGTCCCATTTATTGAGTACTCTATGCCTGATCTATGCTAAATATTTTACATTCTGATCTTTGTTCATATGCTACCTCCTCAGAGAGGCCTTTCCTGACTATCCTATCTCAGATAGCCCCCATCACTCTCCATACGCTAATCAGGCTCTATGCTTTATTGAATTATCACCACCCAACATGATATTATTTTTCTGCTTACTATTTGTGTCCCCAACTAGAATTTAAGCTTCATGAGGACAGAGGTTTTAGGGATTTTTTTCTGTGTTGTATCCTTAGTATCTAGAACAGTGCTTGGAACAGGGCAGGCCCTCAATAAAGTATTTATACAAGGAATACATAAATGAATGATCTGTGGAATTCTAACCACAACCCTATGAGCTAAGTCCTATTATTAGCTCCATTTGATAGCTGAGGAGACTGGGTCACAAAGAGATTAAGTCATTTGCTGAAGGACGTAGTAAGTAGTAGAGCCTGTATTCAGATCTAGGTATGACTGACTCATCTTTAGCCACCAGGCTATCCTGCCTTTTAATGAACACAAGTGTTGCTTCTCAGAAGGTCATCTCTGGCCTCTGTGGGGACTCACTGAAATGCAGATTTCTGGGGTTCACTCTGATATATCGACATGAGTGGAGGGAGGGCTGGGGGAGAAGAAGGTAAGGAAAGGCAGAGAAGAGCATCATGTCTGTCTGAGATCTCCATTCCCACGTGGACCAGTGTGACCCCTTGGGAGTCCTGTCTGAATTCTTTGAGAGAGAAGGGATGCCGGAGAGGCGGAAGGAGCTGTTTTCATGAGGGGCTCCAGAAGACCTGAGAATCTTTGAATGGAATGGAAAACAAATGCCGGAGGATGATCAGCTGGAGACTCCAGGAACCCCTTGGAAGGTGGGCAGCATTTGCTAGGGTCTGAGGTCCCTGTTTAAGCAAGTGTGGGCAAGGGTGCGCTACAGACATGTGAATCGCTATTGTTATAGTGATTCTATTAGTACCTTCAAATGTTATTTTTCTGCTTCCAAGGTTTCTGTTTTCCTTTGTCTGGTTGGGTCTGGGTGGTTCTGCTCCCTTAAGTCTTGCTGGCCTCCTGGGCTCTCACCCTGACGTTAACCAGAGGACAAGATGAAAGTGCAACGTTGATCCTTTCCTCCCTGGGACTACCTGTCATTCTTTGGTGGTTTTAAACAGAAAACAAAACGAAAAAAAGGCTGGAATAAAAACTACATGGGAGGATTCAGAATCAGCTCTGGAGTCCCACCCCTTGGCATCACATCCTTCTGGACATGGGTGAGCTCCAGAGAGAGAAAGGAGGCTTTTGTCCTCCCCTTGGTCCAGACCCAGCCACCTCGCTGTGCCTGCATCCTGCAGTATCACAGGATGTGAGTGAAGTTGCCCTTAATTTCCAGCAGCTGAGCTTGCTCGCAAGCGCCGCACCGCCCCCCCGCCCCAGGATTGAGCTGTTAATTCACCACTCCTTTGTTTACACGTTAGTTAGATGAAGTACACCCACTCAGATTGTGAAACACCATTCATTGTTTTTGGCGAGTTACTCTTTAGGTGTAGTCAAGAAGTCTTATTCAGAGGGGTTCAAAAGTGTTTCATAGCCATGTCAACTCCATAGTTATGGCCCTAAGTAAAAACCTTGACCTGAGAAACAAGTTAAAACTCCCAATAGGTGAGTAAGTAATTAAGCAAGGGGCTGCATTTTATTGTGTAAATTACACTCTATTTACTGTAAAGCTCAGCTTCCAATAACCCTTATAAAGTCCTCACAGGTAATGACTTACCCATGAATAGTGAGTTCTAGGGCTGCAGAACAGAACATGTTTGTCCTTTAAAAGCTCTTGGGAAAGAGAAACTAGATTAAAATTGAAAAAAAAAAAAAAAAGGCCGTTTTCCCAGTCTCCAGTCATTGAAGGCTTGGCGTGGGTTCAGGGGTGGAATCTTGGTTTTCCCCCCAAACCTCCCCAAGACGGGGTTATGCAAATCTTAGGTGTAGCAAGAGTTGGGCATGAAGTCAATTGGCAGTTTTGGAATGCTTGTAGCATATAGGCAAGTTGGTAGGATATTCTCTCTCTTCTCCTGGACCATTTTGCTTCTCATTTCCCTGGATATGAGAGGCATGTAATCATTGCTGTCAGGCTCACAAGATTGCACAACTCCACATGTGAATATTGCAACCCCCCCAGGGTTGTGTAAAACACCAATCCTTCTTCCTTTCTAATGGGGCCGTTCGTATCACTGCCTGCCAAAAGTGATGTTCATATCCAGCTGGATATTCCCTTCTAGCATTCTTTTCCCACCACCTGGTTCAGGTTAAGTGATGTTTTTCAGCTCAGTCTATTTTTACCTTTTCTTGTTCATCATTCAAAGATAAGACCTTTCAGCCAGTCCAAGGGATGGTGATATGTGTCATCTGGCACAAGGGAGACCTGGGTGGGTGAAAAAGGAAAGAGTCTAAGGTATGTGCCAAAGAGGCTGGGACATTCGTTCTGGAAAAGGTGTGAGAACTGGCTTGTGACAGAAAATAGTAGTTTTGATCCTGGATCTTGTATCTGGTGTTGAGTGTTAATAGACTGAGCTGAAATGAGGGCATATGGCATCGTTGGCAGATGAGGAGAAGAGTGATGTCTCCCCTCCAGCCCCACCTCCCAATCGAAATAGGTTTTTTTGTTCTTTCTGCAAGAGGCATTTACTTACAAAAACAGCTGGTTCCCTTAGGAAGGATGTATCCAACTAACCCTCCACATAAATACTTGGCTTCAACACAGAAAATACGTTTGCCATATTCAGCATAAAGCTTGAATGCGCTTGTCTCTAGGGCTTTGAGCGAGCTGGGCTGTTCTGCGCATTAGACACTATGGACATAGAGCCTAGGCTACCCGCAAGAACATTTCAAGAGCTAATTAAAATATCTGAGACCTGGGGAAAAAAGAAAGAATGTTATGCTTCCAAACTCTGGAAATTGTGAAATCCGAATCTTAAAATGTTTACTGACATCGCTACAAATTACTGCATATGTCAACTTCATCGACTATTAAATTTGATATTCATAAGGATCTCATTACAACGAAAAGCAATATGCGGATTGGATTTTCTGACTTAAAATTTCTCCTGGGTACCCAACGATTGCTGAGAAATCATAATGAGTGTGAATCAAAGAAGTTACCCGTAGAAAAGAATTTTGAAAGCCAATTTAGAAAATGCCTTTCAAATGTTTTTGCCCCCAAACTGTGATGGATGTGGATACATAATAATATGTTTGATGAGAGCTGCCTAGGACTTACGAGGCTCGAGTGGCCCCATATGGGGGTCACTTCCCCTTCCTGGGATCCTTTTGAATTGTTTCTACAATCCATATTCTTCCACGGACTTAAACCTTTACAAGAAACGTTCCCAAGCATCTTGCTTGGTTCTACTCCACTTCTCCAGCCATTCCCACAGCAATCGTGCATGGAAGGACTTTGTCGAGTAAAGCATAGTATCCGGCCCTTTCCTTCAAGATGTTCACAGTCGAGAAAGGAAGACAGACAGGAAAGCAGATAAATTAGCGTAGAGCGGCCTTCTGGAGGCTTACTATCTGTTGCTTAGAGAGGCAGTGTGTTCAATACGTTTTTATTTAATAAGCATTTTCTGTGCATCAGAGACTGTTTAACAGTTTGTCAAATATTAACCCATTTAATTCCCAAAGAAATCCTATGAGGTATTATTATCAGCCCCACTTTACAGATAAGAAATTTGCTCAAGGTCAGTCACACAGCAAATAAGTAGTTGAGGCACAATTTGAACCCAGACAGCCTGGCTCAGGAGTGTGGACTGCTGGCGTTTTTAAGGTCAGAACCAGAGGGGTTCATAGAAAATGCTACATCACCTATTGTATGGTGACTAACATAACATAAAAAATAAAAAAAAATAAAAAATAAAAAAATGCTACATCACTAACTATGCACGGGTAAGATAAACAGGCATCTCACAAAGGAGATGATATTTGAATTGCTTTGTATCAAACAGGAATTTGCCCAACAGTCGAATCTGGAGTACGGGATTAAGAAATATGTTCCAAAGTAGAAAGAAGAGCCTACGCCATCATCTGTATGTATAAAACAAACAAGCCGATGAGATGATTTGTTTTGGGAGATGAAGATAGTTTACAGGGCTGGAATTTAATTTAATGTGCTGGGGAGGATTTATAGAGAGAGCACTTGAAAGGGAAGCAGGGAAAACATAAATATGTGGGTCATTTTGGGGAATTTGGCTTTTGATCGGTTTTGACTTTGGTCCGTTGAATGTTGGTGGCCTCCCTCCACTTCCACCCTTCCCAAACCACAAAAGAACAGCTTGATTCACTTGATAATGCAGGACAAAAATTTTTAATGTGCATGGAAGGAAATGACACCGAGTCAAAAGTCAAACAACACACGAGGATGAAATATTTGCACTGCACAGCATGGTCCTTTTCCTCAATGTACTAAGTGTGTTTACAAATCAAAAAGGGAACTCCGTGTGGTGACGGATGTTACCTAGACTTATTGTGGTGGCCATTTCGCAATCTATACACATTTCAGATCATTATATTGTATACCTGAAACTAATGCAATGGTACATGTCAATTTATTTTTTTTAAAGATTTTATTTATTTATTTGACAGAGAGCGACACAGCGAGAGAGGGAACACAAGCAGGGGGAGTGTGAGAGGGAGAAGCAGGCTTCCTGCCTGAGCAGGGAGCCCGACGCGGGGCTCGATCCCAGGACCCTGGGATCATGACCTGAGCCAAAGGCAGACGCTTAATGACTGAGCCACCCAGGTGCCCCGGTACATGTCAATTTAAAAAAATAAGGGAAGGGGCGCCCAGCTGGCTCAGTCAGTGGAGCATGTGACTCTTGATCTTGGGGATGTAGGTTCAAGCCCCACATTGTGTGTGGACGTTACTTAAACATAAAAATAAATAAAAATCTTAAAAATAAGAAAAATTTTAAAAATTAAAAATGAGAAAAAAGACCAACAAATCAAGAGACAAAGGACATGAACAGTTTAAAGCAAAGGCATCTAAACATTTGTGAAGGCACTCTGCCTTCTTAAAAGAGAAATGCAAAGGCAAGCAGGAGTAAGATATGTCACTGTTGATTTGGCAAAGATCAAGAGGTTTGGTTACCCACTGGCCCGGCCAGGGTTTGGGAAACAGCCACTTTCATACATTGTTGGTAGGAGGATAAATTGGCATAACCTTTATGAGGGTAATTGGGCAGCGTCTCTCAAAACTACGCATGTACAGATTTTTTTCACCTGACAATTTCACTCCTAGGCATTTATTCTGCGAGTATAGTCATGCATGGATATGGTGTTGTGCAAATAGGGACATGTATGTTATAACATTGTGATAGCGGAAGATTGGGAGAAAAACTAAATCTTTTTCACTAAGAAACTGGAAGTCCATTATGGCGCAACCATACCATAGAGTTCTTTGCTGTCTTTAGAAAGAACAAGTCTGTCCCATAACTATTGATGTGGCAGAATCTCCCAGATATAGTGGAGCAGGCAAGGTACAGAATATTGGGTTAGGTTTTTGCCATTTGTCTGTGCATGTATGTTTCAGGAAATGAGTGTATATAGGCTTGAATATGCATTAACACTTCTGGAAGAATCGAAAGTAGCTGATAACCCTGGGTGCCTCTTGGGAAGGAAATGGGGCAGCTGGGGAGAGAGGGATTATGAAGATCTATTTTTTATTGTATAAGTTTGGTGTCTTCTGTTTTTTTGCCATGTGTTTCCTATTTTTTATTTTTATATTTTGCCTTGTATTATCTGATTCTTAATTGCTAAGTTTTAAAAGGTTGGTTGCCCCCCCCCCCCAACCACACACACCATTGCGTTGTTTTGCATTTGGTAGAAAGATCAACTGATAGATGTTCCATGGATTTAATTTCCCAAAAAACTCCAAACTAAATTATCTTCCCATAAGAGGGCGAAGAAGGAGGAGCTTGACCACCATGAGCTGGAGCTGCAGGCTGAAGATGGCCTGGGGAGCAACCTCATCGGTCTACCCCTTTGCGCGACGTCAGGTCATCAGCCTCCCGCAGGACAGGCAGGTGGGAGAGATCGGATGTCTGGGCGAAGGTGTGCCGCGGAGCTCATTGGAAGATTTCTGTTTAAACACCCTTCCAAATGTTGGCTTTCTGTGACTTAAACCCAGAGGAAAAGATTGTGAAACTTCTGTCTAGCCACAGTTTGGGTTACAACCCTGGGTTTATATTCACGAACGCTTTCTAGCATGTAAATAATCATCACTGGCCCAAATCGAAGCAAAGCTTAGTTTTGCTGAAAGGGATGAATTTGTATATCTATTTTTAGTGAAATATCTGGTATCAATGTGCTCTGCTTTCCTAGGCTCATGTAACCACCGAAGGACAGATTTCTTCCCTTAATATGGACGAGTGCAGAAGACCCAAGTGTCCATTTAAAAGAGACTGTGTTTAGACCTCTCAAGGTATAATTAATAAAGAGAATAAAGGATCAAAAATTATTTCAACTGACAAATCCAGGCCCTTCTAATTAGTGACAACTGCCCAGTGGCCTGGCAATATTTTCTTTGTCAGGAGACAACTCCTAACCTAAATGTTTAAGTGACTTCTCATTGAGCTGGTTTCAGAGGATTAAGCTCAGGGTAATTTCATCTTTCCCAGGTGTGAGGCACTTGTGTGTGCAGTAATATGATTCTGTCCTGTCAGGGAAAACAGTGTGTCTTTGTCAGCACTGTTTGACAGAGTCAAAGCCCTGAATCATGACCTCACTCGTGGCCGGCCTAAGTCCTATGTGGTTACCACTTGCCCGTCTGCCAGGAGATGCGAGGGATCTGCCTGCTGGCCCGTGGACATGCCAGTTAGCAGAGTGCAGATGATGCATGCCACCAGCCCATCTGGGCTTCAGCAAGCATTTCCTGTCTGATTCCTTTGGAATTTGCTTTGAAGGGCTGACAAATAGTGTCTCTGTTTTCATCAAGGGTGAAAAGCAAAATGCTGGGTCATTAATTTGTGTTTGCTTCAGCTAGTAGTTAGGTCAGTTATTTTTCTGATTCCTTGGATAATGTTCTCAATAATGGTTTCCTGCTCAGTGTTTGCATTTTGATGTATAATGTGGACTCTGATATAAAAAGTATTATCTACCACGTATTAATAAAAATCGCTAACTTTTCTTGAGTTCTAACAAGAGCCAGGGACTGTTTTATGAGCTTACATGGATTATTGCATCTGATGCACACCACTGTGATTATCATGTCCATTTTGCAGATTGGGAAGTGAAGTTCAGGGCAAGTTAAGTAAGCTGACTGAGGACACGGGGCTGATAAGAGGTAGACATGGGATTCAAACCCAGGTGTAGGAGTCCAGCATCTTAGCACATAACCACAAAGTTATCTACTCCAACTTATTATATTCCAGACACATGAAAACTCTGAGACACGATGATTGTCATCCCCATTTTACAGGTGGGCAAATAGAGTCTCTGAGAGCTGAAATAAGCTATAAGCTACTCAGGTCACACAGGTATTAAAAGGCTATGGCGAGCTAACTTGGATCCAAATCTGAGTTCTTAACTCATGAATCATCTGACCAAGAAAGGTGAATCTATTCCTTTCTTGACCCACATGGAGGCACATGTGATAGACAGACAGATGTGGGCCGTATTGCCATTTGTCTGCATGTGTCCATAGAGGGAGGCATAGGAAATGAGAGACAGTTGTACTCTGAGCTGAGGATTATAAAAATTTGTTACTGTAAGTCTTGCTGTCTTATAATAGCAAGGGGTAGAAAAGAGTCTTGAAGGATGGAACCTTAAACATTATAGGTCAAACCCCTAATTTCACAGATAGTGAACTATTGCTTCAGAGACAAAAAGCAACTTATGCAAAGTCTCAGAGGAAGTATTGTGGTCTTACCGGAGTTAGAACCAAAGTCTCCTGATCCAGTCTAGTGGTCTTTTACACCTTTTTGTTACTGCAGAGTTTCCCTGAACCTCGTATTGCAAAAATACCATTTCGCACCATTTCTCATCGTGTGGTTTAAGATCAGCCCTGTTCTCTAATGTCAGCACTTTAAAGTTCTTTATCTGGAGTCTTTATACAGTTAGTCCAAACCATATGAATTTGCTGCAATTATGTTTCAAAAAGATTGAATATGATCAGTGTCTTGTGATTCTATCTGATAGGTTTTCATTTAGAAAGTAGCAACTAGCATAGTCAGCCTTGAGTTTAGTAAATCAAGAAATCATGTTCTTTAACTGGATTACTAATTTATCCAAATGTACCCCCTAAACCTGTGTGGATACTTTATAGTCTCCTCTTTCCACCCAGAAAGAAACAGGGACAGCCTGAGAAGACTAGAGGAAGGACGCCATAACTAAGACTTTCCCAAGGCTACCAAGTTGGATTGGCTATTAATGGCCTCTGTGTTCTTGGCAATCAAACTTTAAGAAATGACCTAACTCCACCATCAGTCCCACCAAAAGCAGGCCAAACTTCTTTCCCATACATTCTCATAGTACCCCATAGCTCTCTTTTGTAGCATTAAACTTTTCTATTTACTTGTAAGATGATTTGCCTAATTTCTTCCAGCTCTCTGAGGGCAGGAGCCTGACGGGTGTTGCTCACACTGCATCTCCAGCACTTAGCACCATATCCAGCACATAGCAAATGCTCAACAAATACATGTTGAACAAATGAATGAACAAAAATAAAAATGTAATGCTTTGTTTTATTCCTATCCTCACCATCCAGGAACCTAATGTGCAAATTTTTTATTCAAATTTAAATCCAGCAATGGAAATCTGTAGAAACATCCCATTTTATCACTGTGATAGGCTGGACTGTCCCATGTCAGCCAATGACCTATACCAGGTAATTGGCTGTGCTCAGAAGGCAGCCCTGGCAAGGACTTAAAATTTCTTTGTATGGCCATGACGCTAATATGTAGATTAACATAAAATTTGGAGCTTAAGCTTTAGGGGGCTTTAAAATCTCCCAGCCAGACATCACTATAAACCCTTGTTCCTCATACTTTCTAACTACTGGGGTGAACATTCTGGCACAGATGCACACAGAGCAGGTCAAATGTAGGCCTGGTGGTAAATCTAGCCATGTGAACATGGGCTGGTAGAGCCACTTCGGTAAATGAGGACAGAAATGGAAGGTCCAGTGTCCCCCAGTTCATTAGGGTCAGAGTTAGGACCAACTGGAATATAGTAGAAGATGCTATGGAATAGATTTGGGATGGGAGGGAGGTCTTAGGAATTTTTAGCCAAACTATAGTCTTCATCCTCCATCACTGACCAAGTCTTCTTTGAGAAGATGATCTGACCATAGAGTTAACCCATAGCCCATCAGTGATTTGGAAAGCCAAATTTGGAGATGACCAAGATGCTGTTCTACCTGAATTCCAGAGTGGGAGCTGACATAAAACCTGGTGTCACTATAGGGAATGGGACTGTTAGTGATTGTTTTGTTTGCCTAAACAAAGGCATAGAAAGAATGATCCTTCCCCAGTTGGAATAAGGACAGTGCAATATTCTGGGAAAGAACATTATCTGCAGACTGGGCATACTGGAAGGTAGAGTCTTCTCCACTGACATCTCAGTAGGCATTATGATCTGCTCTGCTTATGGAACATGAGAAAGTCAGGTCCTGGGAAATAGCTAAGACAAACTGCTTGTTTGAGCCAACTCATCAAACAGGACTTAAGTAATTGGTCTAAGCTTGGGCTGAAGTTGACAGCAGCACAGCCAGAACTCCCTGTGTCTGTTTTTGTACTACCAAATTTCTCGAGTGTTCTGTGCATGCTTCTCAAGGTCTTCTCCTTAAGCCTCCAACACCAGGCTTTCACTTTTCAGTCTTCCCCAAGCTGGACCATCTCCCCTTTTGGATCTGTGTTTGTCAATGCTTTCCAAGGTTGCCCTGCTATTTCTTTTAATGGTTCTCTGCTACTATCCCTGCCTGCAAGGTCCAAGTAAGGACAAGAGAAAAATATTTTGTAGTCTTCTAATTTGGGGTGAGTCTCATGCTGGATTTATTCATGTGCACACTGGCTGTGTGAGATAGAGTCCAATTCAGCCCCAAGTTCTGAGTTGTGAGAGGCTGGATATAGACTTTGCTTCAATTTCCAGCGGTGTGACTGACCACATCCTCTAAGCTAAAGGGTTGAGGCATCTGGGTACCAAATGGTGGCCCTAAATTATTATCACAAATGTCCCCTGTATTGCCCTTCTTCCTACATCTTATCAGAGGGGTGTGTAGTGGAGGACTGTTGGTCTGAGATACACAGACACTGGAAGGTTTTATGAAGAGTCTGTTGGATTTTATTTATTTTTATTTTTTTTAAATATTTATTTATTTGGCAGAGAGAGATAGGGAGAGAAGGAACACAAGCAGGGGGAGTGGGAGAGGGAGAAGCAGGCTTCCCGCCGAGCAGGGAGCCCGATGCGGGGCTCGATTCCAGGACCCTGGGATCATGACCTGAGCCAAAGGCAGACGCTTAACAACTGAGCCACCCAGGCGCCCTGAGTCTGTTGGATTTTAAAGT
The DNA here is from genome assembly GCF_002201575.2 of Neomonachus schauinslandi. Taxonomy (NCBI): domain Eukaryota; kingdom Metazoa; phylum Chordata; class Mammalia; order Carnivora; family Phocidae; genus Neomonachus; species Neomonachus schauinslandi. The sequence continues at coordinate 25,151,539 of NC_058413.1, read as the reverse complement.
TTAAGGACTTCAAGGAAATTTTTTAGAATGCACTGATTCTCCTTTTTGCCAATTCATAGGTGTCAAAAAAAAATCAAAATAAAAAACCAAACTTCTATTTATTAAGCAGTATGGACACTTTTCATACATGATCTCACTTATATCCCCTTAAAGGAGACATTTTAATCCCTGCCAAAGTCACATCCACAGTAACCGGACTCAAAGTTTATTTTTCTGAAGTTAAGTCCATGTTCTTAACAATATCATGCTATATATTTTTTTTCTTAATCTTACTCTTGACTTTTCTGCCTTCTCTTTTCCTTTTGAAACTCTCACATTTTAAACTGAATGCTATGCTCTTCTGGTTTCCACATACTTCCTCTTTCTCTCTTTCCTTCGTTGGTTTATTTTCTCTCTTCTAGACTCTAGAATGTGCCCCCAAAGCTCAATCTCTCTCCTCACCTTTGGAAAGATCATCTATACTCATGGCTTCAATTAATCCTTCTATGATCTCACCAGATTCTAAGTACCAGGACAACAGAGACCAGATCTGTCCTATTACTGGAAATCTCAAGCATCTTGCAGAGTGCCTGACATATAGTAGGTGTTCAATAAATATTGTGAAATGAATGAATGAATGGGTGAGTCACTGATCTGCTGACATCTTCAGATACTCTTTTTCCAAAGCCTAGACCCATATTTCCAGCTACCTTTTGGATATTTACCATAGTGCCCTGCCATTGCTAATGAAATGGTAGTAAGAGTTTAGTAGAATAACTGACAACTTGCTAGGGTAGCCACACCAGTTGGACTCTCATGTTTTCGCATTGAAGGCAGCTATATAGACTTTCTGTAAGGGAGACTAGAAGGTTAGTTCCTTCCAATGATGTGAGCTCCTTTGGGAGGATGTCACTGCAGCTACTGGAGTCCTTGCTAAGTAGGCATGGATGAAGAAGGATCACTGGATCCGAAGCAACCAGTAGCTCATTTGAAGGTGACAATATCACCACACTCATTGGGTAAATGCATCCTAGTATTGAATGCCCAGGGAAACTTAAGTCCAGGTCAAGTCTAGGCATGGAAGAATAATGAGCTCACAACCATAAAGAGTCATGATCCTATCAGAGCCTCCAGATCTGTCCCTTGGTTACCTCTTCCTGCTGTGAGTCTTCAAATATTCTCATAAAATTTGGCTGTGAATGCTAAAGTTGGTGGCTGGCCTTAGTTACTAGGGGTGTGGTCCACTGAGGATTTGTTCATTCTTAAATAATTAATCAAACAGTTTGTGGGAGGTATAATCAGAGAGAGAGACTTAGAGGCTGGATGACATCTACTCGCTGAGTCATGCTGTCCACTTGTTTCATGCTTCTTCTATATTATGTACTTCTGGTGGGCGTTACCACATGATCCAAAAATCTGCACACTTCATGCCTGCTATCATGCATTTACCCTCATGCTTCCATCCCTGACCAATCTGATCCCAATTTTCCCATCTTCCTTCTTCCAGGCACCTAATCAGCCAGTCAGGCCATTTGCCACTGCTGATGAGTCTGTATATATTCTAATCCTGGGCCACTTCTTTTGTCCCTGCAAAATAGGTGACAAATTCATCACTGGATACTCTGCCAACTGGAAGAATTTTTGCCTCACCACTGTCTTTCAAGGCCACCCCTGGGTGGGAATAGAGTGCAGCTGCTGGTCATTTTTGGCTTTTATCCATATGCTGAGTTGACTCATGCATAAAGCAAGCCCAGGCTTTTTCTTTCTCTGTCAGTTGGCTATAAGGAATCCACCATGTGACCACAGGTATGAACTAAGGCGGAAGCGCTCATGTGACAATAATATATGGCACGAAAGGCTGAGCTATCTGCTATGGCAGTTTTCTTGTGATGTTTGACCTGGTCCATGCTTGACCTCAGGTGTTCACTGTTGTCTTATGAATTGTGGCTGGGCCTGTCTGCACTACAACTTGGTGGGTCTGAAAAACCCAGCATGATGATGGATGATGGGTGTTCTGGATGCATGGTCATGTGATAAACTACTCAGGGTTCTCCAGAGAAACAGAACCAATAGGAGAGAAACATTGGTTATATATTGTATATGTTATACACACACACCCACTCACACACTATATATATATATTATGTAATATATATATACACACACACACACACACATATGGAGAGAGAGATTTATTTTAAGGAACCTGGTTCATATGACTGTGGGCTGGCAAGTCCAAAATCTGCAGAATGGGCCAGCAGCCTGGAGACACAAGGAAACATTAATATTGCAGTCTTGAGACTGAAAGCAATCTGGAGGCAATATTTTTTACTCCTCAGAGCACCACAATTTTTTCCTTTAAAGCCTTCAACTGATTGGATGAGGCCCACTCATATTATGGAGGGTAATCTGCTTTACTCAAAGTCTACTGATTTAAATGTTAATCACTTCTAAAAGAAATACCTTCAGAGAAACATCTAGACTGATGTTTGATCAGATATCTGGGCACCAAAGCCTGGCCAAGTTGACACATAAAATTAACTATCACCATCAGTGTCCCATAGATAAATTGTACATCTCTACGAAGACCCAGGAGCACACAAAAGTTTTTCAAAAGGCAAATAATTTTCCACTGCAGAAGCCCAGGACTTGTACTGTGACTCTCACAATGAGACATGCCATAAACTATCCATGACATCTTTTCCACCACAGATTCTCAATACTATAGGGTCTTCTGGGTCATGTGGCCCAAGCACCAGGGCTGCCTGAACCACAACCTACAGCTGCTGCAGAATTCTTTCCTGCTCTGGGTCCCAGTCAAAGCTGGTGGCCTTCCAAGACACTCAGTATATAGACTGGAACAGTATTTCCATGTATGGAATATGTTGCCTCTAGAACCCAAAGGAATCTACAAGGCATTGTGCCTCCTTCTTTTTAGTGGGAAGTACAAGATGTAATAATTTGTCTTTCACTTTGGATGAGGTATCCTAGCATGCCCCTAACTATTGGACCTTTAAATTTTCCCCTCATGTGTCAAGCCCCAGAATCTAGTTTATCTCCCATCCACCAGAACAGAAGCTAGCTACTTCTCGATCCCTCAGCTCATTTAGCATAATGTCATCAATGCAGTGGATCAGTAACATGTTCTGTAAGATATACAGAAAGTCAAAATCTCTTTGGACTATATTGTGGGAGTGAGCTAACACAGCCCTGGAGGAAAGCTCTAACTGTTTCCCATTGTGCATGAAGGCAAACTCTTTCTGATGCTCTTTTCTGATACAGACATCAATGGCTCCATAGTATCCGAGGTCATGTTAATCCTCTCTAGCAAAGATGCTATCTGGTATGGCAACTGCAGTTGGGTTTGTGATAATCTATTATCATCCTCCAAGAGATCTGCCTAATTTTTACAAGGGCCCAAACTGGTGAGGTAAATGGAGATAAAATGGGGGATCTCCACCTCTGCTTCTTTCAGATCCTTAAAGGTAGCATTGATTTCTGTTATCCCTCCAAAGATATGAATTTGTTTTTTATTGAGCATCTTGGCTGGGGGCAGGACAGGAGTAGGTGGCAGTTTCAAAGACTTCTACTTGGCCTTCTGTACTATGATTGATAGATTTTACCTCACAGGCCAAGGATCTGATGTGGGGGTTGTACCACTACCAACTGTTATCTATTCCAATTATACATTTGGAAATGACCTGTAGGTGGGTCCATGGACCCTGTGGGCCCTCAGTGAGCCAGAACTTGGTCAACGGTCCATTTATAACTTTGCTCCCTCTGACCTCACTCTAACAGAGGGCCATGATGACACTTTGGGTCTCCAGCTGTCAATGTCACCTCAGACTCTGTGTCTAACAGTTATTGAGTGCTTGGATATATCCCCCTTTGCCAAGGAAAATAAATTAACTCTCCTATAACCAGCTTTATGTCTCAGCCTTACATCCTTAGAATTCATTCCCACAGCACTTCCCTGGCTCCTGCCTATGCCTGTAGCTGGGTGTTGTGGCTTCCTGAGGGTCCCTTTCCTCTCGTATGGGGCCTAGCACAACCTTGGCTGGATTATTCTACAACTTAATCCTAGTTAGTGTCTCATGGCCAGGAGGAGAGGTGGGAGCAGATCTTGGGGGATATTGTCTTGAGAAGGAGTGGCAAGCAGGAGTGCTAGCTCTTAATAGGAAGCGAAGTTGACTTTTGCAGGCTCAGAATGTTCAGGGAATCTGGGAATTAAGATTTTCAGGGACATCAGTGCTGATCTCATTGTTGATTTCCTATCCAACATGCCCAGGTCTGTCCTTTCCTGACAAGAACCTTGACCTTGTGATGGCAGACTGCCTGAGCTGGGAGTTGAACATGTTTTGCATCTCAGATACTCTGATAATTAAAACCTGAGCCTACTCTTCAGCTTTCTGGGTTCTTCTACTGTAGGAGATGAGGGTCTCTTAGCTGCCAAGGGGGCTTCTACCAGTCACTGTTGGCTTCCAATTGTCTGTTAATCACTGTCAGCCTTCAGTTATCCTTTACCAGAGCCATGGTCACAGGAGCCATCCAATCCCACTGTCCATATAGTGACTACCACATCCATAATTTTCAAAAACCTGCAAAACTGTGTATGCTAGTGTTTTCTCTTCCTTGGTCTATTATCCCACTCTACCATCGGTGAAGGTTTTCACAGTTGGACCATCCCCTTGTGCCAGGGGCTGTTGGCTCCACCTACTGCTAGACAGGGTCCCCAGTGTCGATGCCGGCTTGGTGATGAGCTTCAGCTCCCCATCTCTATTTTACACCTGCTTTCTCAGACCTCTCTTGCTGCTCTCACAGGCTGAGTAGCCCAGGAAGCAGACCTAGAGACTGAGTTTAGTGTACAGGGTGTTATTTGGTAGTGTCCTTGGGATCAACACATACAGAGAGGGTGACCAATTTATTCTGGTTTTCCTGGGACATATTGATTGTAGCACTGAAAATCAAGCATCCTGGAAACCTCCTCTGTCCTCAGAAACCAGGACTATTAGCAAAACTCCCTGTGGAAAGTGGGGTGCAGAAGCAGGGTTAAACAGAGGGATAAGTCAAGCTATAATGCAGGCCTCATGGCCTCAGCTGACTTCATGGAGAAAGAATTATGTAATTAAACTCACCCATCAGAAATGTCCAGTATCAGGCTGAAATGGCCTTCTTCCTCAGTCATTTGATGTGGACTGCCCTGGGAAGTTCATGGCTTTGGGTGAGCAGCTCTATAGCAGAGACAATCTCTGAATGGAGCTGACAGCTAAAGGCTGTCTGTGGACAGCACTCCTAGGAGCTGGAGCAACAAGTCCTTCCACGGAAAGCGATCCCCGTGTCCAACACGAATGTACGTAGACATATTCTCATATTTGCGTAACTGTCTGTGGAGGGATGCACAAGACCTTGGTTAACTGGTTGCCTCCAAAGAGAGGAAGTAGACAACCAGGAGAACAGAGTGAGAGGAAGAAATACACCAAGGATATACACTTTTGTACATTTTGAATATTTTTTATCATGTTAAATGTATATGTACCTTGCAAACATGAATTTAAGTTGAAAATCTACTCAATCAACAAAAACATGGAATTAAATTAAGAAATAATTCAAGACCTAAGGATATATAATGTCCTTTTTTAAAAGATTTTATTCATTTATTTGACAGAGAGAGAGAGAGCACAAGCAGGGGTAGCTGCAGGCAGAGGGAGAAGCAGACTCCCTGCTGAGCAGAGAGCCTGATGTGGGACTCAATCTCAGGACCCTGGGATCATGACCTGAGCCCAAGGCAGATGCTTAACCAACTGAGCCACCCAGGCGCCTCATGTCTTTTAAAAAAAAAAATACACTCATTTGACAAATATTTATTGAGTGCCTGTTACGTACCAGGATCCTCAAGCTCCAAAATGGAGAGCTAGATAAAACCCCCATACTTATGGATCTAAAAGTCTACCACACCTCTTGATAACCAAACGGGTAAAAATATTTAAATTCTACCAAGTGTATGTTCTTATTTTTCAATCTAAATCAACATAGCCAGCTGGGCAGCACGAGATGAATGGTAATATTAATAAACTGAGTTGTTATGGAACGCCACCTGATTTTTCACAAAATCTGAACAGTACATCCACCAACACTGGGCTTTAAACATTCATTTTGTTTTAGCCTTAACTTTACCCTTCAATGTTAATATTTATATTTCTTCCTTTTTCTCCCCTTTCATCTTATTATGTAAATTTTTATATGGTCCTCAATCCTTTTCAGAATGAGTGTAGGTGTGTATATTATATATATGGCAAATGGGACCGACAAGCCTGAGGCAGACCACCAAACATGTTATCATGTTTGTGGGACCATGACACCAGAGCACAAATAAAAATAATAATACAACTAATAAAAATGCCAGCACGGTTAGCTCTCTTCAGTGTTCACACTGAGCATCACCATTAGTTAACCATTTATTTCCTTAGAATTCCTTTAAGATGTAGTTCTAATGAGGCATTTGCTTCTAGAAGACTCTGTTTTCATCATATTTAAAATCTGATCCCGTCTGAAGCCTCCCTCATGAATCCATTGTTTTATGTTGGGGGAAATTTCTTGGGTCTTCATGTACACCTGCCCCAGCCAATGCAACAAAGTGAAAACACTGACAGCTTGTGAGATCATTAAACCAGCCCCACTCTAACCAGCACCCCCACCCCGCCACCTTCTTTTCTTTGCATTCAAGAATGAACTTCTGTAGGTTTTTCAGCTTTTCCCCAAGGCTTTCATGTATTTCTAAAACATTCTCATTAGTTGTGAGAGTTTGCCCTGGTTGCTTTAAAACAATGTGCGGAGAAAAACTGTGCATGAACCAACCCAGCTTCCAAGCCACACCGGGACACGAACAGCCTTTCTCTGTTTGCCAATTCTCTATGAAGTCATGCGCACAGAAGCCTGCATCTCCTCAACATTCATGTGAATTGGCCTTTCATCTCACACGATTGTGTAGCTTCTGCTCTTAGTCAGACATGGTATCAGTTGAGATTCTGTTATGAAAGAACCCATCTCGAAACAACTGAAGTTTAAAAAAAAAAAAAAGCATATTTGTTCATCCCTTCTGACTCAAAAGGCTGAAGGTAAATTCAGAGGCACTGCTGAATCCAGGTACTGAAACTCACTATTCAGTAGTGAGTAATGAGTAGTAATATTTCTGTTGGACCTCTATTTTCGTATCTGCTTTTTATGCTTCTCTTTGTGTGTTGGTTTCATTCTCTTCAACTAGAGACAGATTTCCTCTGTGTGGCAGGAAAGATGGCCCTCACAGCAGCTCTCCTTGAGTCAAGAGACTCAAACTTGGAACACTCCATGTGGGCAGGAGAATGGTGTGCCACAACCACCCAGGCCTGGGTCAGGGGCTGACGCCTGCAGGTAGGACTTGGGGACTGACTGTTGTTCCAGAACTCCATGGGGTAGCAGGCAGGGTGGACGTGGGACCAATGAATGAGGAGAACAGGGCAGACTCCAACAGCTTACCACTCCCTGCAAACCACAACCTGAGTCCTGAGGAGGTACTGAGTATAAGAGAAGAGTAGCTGAAGTTAGTTAGAAGATCCTTAGGAAATGTTAGCTAAACAATGGAAGAAAGGGAAGTGATTCTGCTCAAGGTCAATGTAAAATATTAAAAGTGCTAGCTAGCACAAAGGCTGAGAATATAAGTGTCAGTATAAGTCAAGACAGATGAAAGGAATAGAATAAAAGATATATGTTCAACGAATAAAAAAGAAGAGAAACAAGAAAAGCGCCCCCCAAAAAGTGTGTGTAGGGAGGAATAAAGCAACAAATAAAATCTCCTTTATTGATAATGGATGGGCAGAAGAAACTAAAGAAAAGGAGAACATGCAGGAAAGCCTCATTCTCAGGGTGTGAAAGCATTACGAAAGATTCGAAGTCATAATACATACTTTTGTGTATTGTGGATTTGGCGTAAGGGTCAAGTTTTCATTTCATATTGGGACTGCAGGTGGTGGTTTGTTTCTTAAGTAAATAGGAAAAATGCCTGAAGAACATGTGAATGGCATTGAATGATTGAAGATTAACAGCTAGAAGTAGTTAAGGCCTGGGTTAAAAATCACACTTACTTGTAAGCGTGGTGAGTCAGAAGCATTGTAAATGCAAAAAGGTAATTCTTAGGAAGTCACCCGGGGCCAAAGTAATATCCTTCACAGCAGCCGGCTTTCACAACAGAGTGAGGTTTTTAACAGTCATTCTTGGCTGGGGAGGGAAATTGGCAATGCGCTGTTAGGAGTTGAATTTTGCTTTCTGGATAAAAAGAGGCAAAAGAGAAGATTACAGGAGGTTCTGAAATTTAGGAGAATGGAGGAAAGGAGTCTTTTTCAGAGCATTTCTATAAAAAGCACACAGTGATTGCTATGACATTGATGAACATAGATTGGAATGAGTTCATTCATTCCATTGTGTGATAAGATCACCAGTTGGAGATGCCATGTGATTAAATTAACTGCGGTAATTGCTGTGAAGAGAATTTAAAGGGCAGAATTTGATCTGACATCCTGTAAAACGAATGGCTTTGAAAGTGCCATTGGAAAGTGTCCCTTAGGTGCAGAACCTTTAGAAGTTTGAATTTAAAACAGAATCAACACATTTCTAAGTTACATGAGACAGAGGTTATCAGGATCCTCATATCCATGAAAAAAATACTAGAACAAAGTAGGAAGAGCAGAAATGCGCAGACTTACTAGTTAGTGTAAGTTTATTATTAGGAATTATAGAGAAAGAACATAATTGTTTCTTTAATAGCATCCTAATATTCTAATATTGTGATGTTAATCACCTCTATGAATATTGTTAAAATATGCATGCAGTTTTACTAAAATGTCGGAAAGAATATACCTGAAATTGACATAAGGAACAAAAACAGATGTCAACCTAAAAATGTCCCTATGTGCATTTTAAGTCTTGAGCAATTAAAAAATGTATAAATCAAATGCATAGAGCTGTATTTGCTGAGAGATATTTGTTCATCCAGGTTGGACAAATGTCACAGACTTTAGAGCCAAAGGCTTAGGACAAATTCTCACCCCTGCCACTCACAGATATTGGGCAAGTTAACCTTTTGAAACCTATGTTTTCATTTGTAATATCGAGGTTTACATGAAAAAACAAGCCTTTTGGGGGCACCTGGGTGGCTAAGTCATTAAGCGTCTGCCTTCGGCTCAGGTCATGGTCCCAGGGTCCTGGGATCGAGCCCCGCATCGGGCTCCCTGCTCCGCGGGAAGCCTGCTTCTCCCTCTCCCACTCCCCCTGCTTGTGTTCCCTCTCTCGCTGTGTCTCTCTCTGTCAAATAAATAAAACCTTTAAAAAAAAAAAAAAACAAGCCTTTTGGGGGCACCTGGGTGGCTCAGTCGGTTGAGCGGCTGACTTTTGGTTTCAGCTCAGGTCATGATCTCGGGGTCTTGGGATGGAGCCCAGCATTGGGCTTGCTTGAGGATTCTCTCTCTCTTTCTCTGCCCCTCCCCTCTGCTCTCTCTCTCTCCTAATCTCTAAAATAAATATACAAATCTTAAAAAAAAGGAAAAAGAAAAAAACAAGCCTTTTTGATTTTCTGCTATGTGTGGGCACAGGGCTATGGGAATCAGTAGGACAGGGTGCTAGTTCCCCAGAAGCTTCTATGTGGGGGCGGATGGTGGTAACAGTGCAACCACAGGGCTGTTGAGAAGATGACTAGGAGAGTGGAAGTGTTTGCTAAACTACAAGATTTTATGTAATTATTGTTATTAAACATAGTTAATGAATAAAGTGACTCATAGTTTGCTAATGGGAAGACTCATAAAAATTAAAGATATTTCAATAAGGATATATTAGATAAGCTTTACTGACTCAAGATTTTAGAATCCTATTCTTTCTAATCTCCTTTTTTGTGATGTAATATATGACTGATTTGTTTACCCATAACTCCCCCTTCCAATGCTGTCCCAAGCAGGGATTTAAGACTTTCCCAGTCCTATCCATTAACTACCATGACCAATTATGTTCATAATATAAAAGCTAAAATGGCATTCATTCTTCCTAGGCTCATTTCTCTTCTGGTGGTATTGGGACGAGGAGGTGAGGCAGATATTTCATTTTATTCCTAATTCCTATCTCCTTTAATAGTTATGAGGCAGGAAGCCAAGAGTCATTCATTCAACATCTATTGACATCTACTTACTATCCTAGGTTTTCAGCCATATCATTTGAAGGATCAAGATTTCCCACCCAGTGTTGGGCAGGAACATTCGGTGCCCTGGGGATGTCTATTTCCTTCCTTTGCTGTATCGTTCTTGTGGTGTCTTTTAGTTCATTTATATCAAACAGATAAGTTGACAGATGGCCATCAGTGCTTCAACTGGGAGAGCCTTACATTGGACACCAACAGAACTGTGTGCTTCCAGAGAGAACTTATTACACTAATATACTGTATTTCCTTGGGATAGGATACTTTGTTTTCTACCCAGTTTTTATAAAATAATGGAAGCCAAAATGAGCATAAGATTACACACACACACACGCACACACACATCTCTTTATATTTAGAGCTTGGGAAAGAAAAGTTTATTAATTGAATAGTTCATTCACACCTAAGGAAAGAGAAGGAATCTTAGCTAGCTAGTGAGTTTCAGTTACAGTGGTATTACATCATGTTCAAGTTAACTTAAAGGGGTTGTATATCAGGGCAATATCCTTTTTTCTTATATTAAAAGTGATAGATGCAATGAAACTTGAAAGCAACAATGAACATTTATGAAACCAATGGAAAAAATTTTTGAGTGATTTTAAGACACATTACTCAAATAGTAGATGAATGGTTGTTGATTACCTGGTCCATATCCTCAAGATGGGAAATAGGTATGATTGAGGGCCATATGTAAATACTTAATATTGAAAGAATGAAAAAAAAAAACTAGGCTAAATTCACAAATCACATATATAATATTATACTTTATGGGTGATTGAAAGAATTTTTAAGGTAATTTTGACTATTGGAAATTTTCACTTCATTCATTAACTTTCAAACCTAAGATGTAGCTCTACTGTACATCAAGAAAATGATTCCTTAGTTTTGTTTGCAAAGTTGTGGCCCTTCTTGAGATAAAAATGATAACAAGTAGGAAAGTAAAAGGTACTTAGTAAAAGATTAAGTAAACTAATAGAAGGAATAGAATACCATATTTATATTTAAAGGGATAGAAATTAATCACACAGTTGAATAATAAATGGAAACTCAATGCATCATCAATAAATGGTCCCCAAAGAAATTTTGGAAAGTATTAGGTCAGTAAAGCCAAAGATGTTTCTTTGTGAACATATTAAAAGTTCTTAGATTCCTAAGTCCCTAATGCCTATCTCAGAAGCCACATATGCTTTAAGAGGCAAACTCTCTTTATACCCATAAGAGTAATTTATATTACATTGACAAGATAAAGTTAGTTAATGTGGAAAGTGCACAGGGCTTACTGAATGAGCTTGGTAAATTTTTTACTTGGGTAGTTTAGCCTCTGAATTTTATTTTCTTCATCTTTAAAATGAGGGGTAATGATACCTTCAAGAGTTACTATAAAAACTGGATATAATGTACTTAAAGGTCCTTACTATATATGCCAACAAACTGGGCAATCTGGAAGAAAATGGACAAATTCCTAGAAACATACAAACCACCAAAACTGGAACAGGAAGAAATAGAAAATTTGAACAGACCCATAACCAGCAAAGAAATTGAATCAGTAATCAAAAATCCCCCAAGAAACAAAAGTCCAGGGCCAGATGGCTTCCCAGGGGAATTCTACCAGATATTTATATATTTTTTTAATTTATTTGAGAGAGAGAGGAGGGAGAGGGGCAGAGGGAGAGGGAGAGAAAGAATCTCGAGCAGACTCTGTGTGGAGCATGGAGTCCAACTTGGGGCTCAAAGCCTGACATAGGGCTCAATCCCATGACCCTGAGATCATGACCTGAGCCAAAATCAAGAGTCAGAGGCTTAACTGACTGAGCCACCCAGGCACCCCTCTCCCAGACATTTAAAGAAGAGTTAATACCTTCTTTTTTTTTTTTTTTTAACATATAATGTATGATTTGTTTCAGAGGTACAGGTCTGTGATTCAACAGTCTTACACAATGCACAGTGCTCACCATAGCACATACACTCCCCAATGTCTATCACCCAGCCACCGCATCCCTCCCACCCCCCACCACTCTAGCAACCCTCAGTTTGTTTCCTGAGATTAAGAATTCCTCGTATCAGTGAGGTCATATGATAAGTCTTTCTCTGATTGACTTATTTCACTCAGCATAATACCATCCAGTTCCATCCACGTCATTGCAAATATCAAGATTTCATTCCTTTTGATGGCTGCATAATATTCCATTGTATATATATACCACATCTTCTTTATCCATTCATCTGTCGATGGACATCTTGGCTCTGTCCACAGTTTGGCTATTGTGGACATTGCTGCTATAAACATCGGGGTGCACGTACCCCTTCGGATCCCTACATTTGTATCTTTGGGGTAAATATCCAGTAGTGCAATTGCTGGATCATATGGTAGCTCTATTTTCAACTTTTTGAGGAACCTCCATACTGTTTTCCAGAGTGGCGGTACCAGCTTGCATTCCCACCAAGAGTAGGAGTGTTCCCCTTTCTCCGCATCCTCGCCAACATCTGTCGTTTCCTGACTTGTTAATTTTAGCCGTTCTGACTGGTGTGAGGTGATATCTCATTGAGGTTTTGATTTAGATAGCAGGAGGGGAAGAATGAAAGGGGGGAAATCGGAGGGGGAGACGAACCATGAGAGACTATGGACTCTGAAAAACAAACTGAGGGTTCTGGGGGGGTAGGGGGATGGGTTAGCCTGGTGATGGGTATTAAGGAGGGCACATTCTGCATGGAGCACTGGGTGTTATACACAAACAATGAATCGTGGAACACTACATCAAAAACTAATGATGTAATGTATGGTGATTAAAATAACATAATAATAATTAAAAAAGTGTTAATACCTATTCTCCTCAAACTGTTTCAAAAAATAAAAATGGAAGGAAAACTTCCAAACTCATACTACAAGGCCAGTATTACCTTGATTCCAAAACCAAAGACCCCACTAAAAAAGGAGAATTACGGGCCAATATCCCTTATGAACATGGATGCAAAAATTCTCAACAAGATACTAGCAAATCAAATCCAACAGTACATTAAAAGAATTATTCACCATGGTCAAGTGGGATTTATTACTCAGCTGCAGGGGTGGTTCAATATTTGCAAATCAATGTGATACACCACATTAATAAAAGAAAGGATAAGAACCATATGACCCTCTCAATAGATACAGAAAAAGCATTTGACAAAACACAGCATCCATTCTTGATAAAAACCCTCAACAAAGTAGGGATGGATGGAACATACTTCAACATCATAAAGGCCATATTCAAAAGACCCACAGCTATTATCATCCTCAGTGGGGAAAAACTGAGAGCTTTTCCTCTACAGTCAGGAACGTGACAAGGATGTTGACTCTCACCATTACTATTTAACATAGTGCTGGAAGTCTGAGCTTCAGCAATCAGACAACAGAAATAAAAGGCATCCAAATCAGCAAGAAAGAAGTCAAACTTTCACTATTTGCAGATGACATGATACTTTATACAGAAAACCCAAAAGACTCCACCAAAAAATTGCTAGAACTCATATATGAATTTAGCAAAGTTGCAGGATATAAAATCAATGTACAGAAATCTGTTGCATTTCTATACATCATAATGAAGTAGCAGAAAGAGAAATCAAGGTATCGATCCCATTTACAATTGCACCAAAAACAATAAAATACTTAGGAATAAACCTATCCAAAGAGGTAAAGGATCTGTACTCTGAAAACTATAGAACACTTATAAAAGAAATTGAAGAGGGCACAAAGAAATGGAAAGATATTCCATGCTCATGGATTGGAAGAACAAACATTGTTAAAATGTCTATACTACCCAAAGCAATCTACACATTTAATGCAATCCCTGTCAAAATACCACCAGCATTTTTCACAGAGCTAGAACGAACAATCCTAAAATTTGTATGGAAACACAAAAGACCCTGCATAGCCAAAGCAATCCTGAAAAAGGAAAGGAACGCTGGCGGCATCATGATTCCAAACTTCAAGCTCTATTACAAAGCTGTAATCATCAACACAATACAGTGCTGGCACCAAAACAGACACCTAGATCAATGGAATAGAATAGAGAACCCAGAAGTGGACCCATAACTATGGTCAACTAATCTTCTTCGACAAAGCAGGAAAGAATATCCAAAGGAAAAAAGACATTATCTTCAACAAATGGTGTTGGGAAAACTGAACAGCAATGCACAAAAAATGAATCTGGACCACTTCCTTCCATATACAAAAACAAATTCAAAATGGATGAAAGACCTAAATGTGAGACAGGAATCCATCAAAATCCTAGAGGAGAACACAGGCAGAAACCTGTTTGACCTCGGCTGCAGCAGCTTCTTCCTAGACATATCATCGAAGGAAAGGGAAACAAAAGCAAAAATGAACTATTTGGACTTCATCAAGATAAAAAGCTTCTGCACAGAGGAAGAAACAATCAACAAAACTAAAATGGGAATGGGAGAAGATATTTGCAAATGACATATGCGGTAAAGGGATAGTATCCAAAATCTATAAAGAATTTATCAAACTCAACACTTGAAAAACAAAGAACCCAGTTAAGAAATGGGCAGAAGATATGAATAAACATTTTTCTAAAGAAGACATCCAGATGGCTAACAGGTACAGGAAAAGATGCTCAGCATTACTAATCATCAAGGAAATACAAATCAAAACTACGATGAGATACCATTTCATATCTATCAGAAGGGCTAAAATTAACAACACAGAAAACAACAGATGTTGGTGAGGATGTGGAGAAAGGGGAACCCTCTTACACTGTTGGTGAGAATGCAAACTGGTGCAGCCACTGTCGAAAACAGTGTGGAGGTTCCTCAAAAAGTTAAAAATAGAACTACCCTACGACCCAGCAATTGCACTACTAGGTATTTATCCAAAAGATACAAAAATAGTGATTCAAAGGGGCACATGCACCCCAATGTTTATAGCAGCATTATCAACAATAGCCAAACTATGGAAAGAGCCTAAATGTTTATCAACTGATGGATGGATAAAGAAGATGTGGTATATATGTATTAGCCATCAAAAAGAAAGAAATCTTGCCATTTGCGACAACATGGATGAGCTAGAGTGTATTATGCTAAGTGAAATAAGTCAGTCAGAGAAAGACAAATACCATATGATTTCACTCATATGTGGAATTTAAGAAACAAAACAGATGAACATAGGGGAAGGAGAAAAAAAAGGAAGGGGGACAAACCGTAAGAAACTCATAAAGATAGAGAACAAACAGTGTTGATAGGGGGAGGGGGGGGGGGGTGGTCTAGAGGGGGGGTGGGTATTAAGGAGGGCACTTGTGATGAGTACTGGGTGTTCTCTTTCAGGGTAGTGAGAAGTTCAAAATATGCCATAATAAATTCACTCATCTATACAAATTAAAATTTGTTGAATCGTAAAATAAAATAAAATAAAGGTCCTTACCATAGTGCTTAGGCTCCTAAAAATACAAACTGCTATGATTACTAAAATTGCACTTGGCCTTTCTAATGACATGAATAAATTCATTTTATCCTCAAAACCTTTAGTTGTAAATGAGAAAGTTTTGAGAATAATCATACAGGAAATTAACATAGTATTTATGATAAGAATTGCTTTGCTTATTCTCTGTCTTCTAAAAGTCCAATAATGAAAAACATGTAGAATTTTAAACAAGGAGACAGTGTTAAATAGAAAACCACAGGCCCCAAAACCAAATGGTGTCACTTAGGCCAAATCATCAAACCCAGCTTAATACCTAACCTAATTTCAGTTTCAACCTCCCCAGAAATGTAGTCTTAACTAGTCAGTCAGTCAGTTCTGATCAGCATCAATGAGGCAATCTGTCACTTGGACCCTCCCCAACCTGGTAAGACCCACTGCCCTTCTCCCTAAAGAAAGGTGATCTTGCCTGAAACAATCCTTTCCTCTTTTTTTTTTTAATTCAATTAGCCAGCATATAGTACATCATTAGTTTTTGGTGTAGTGTTCAATGATTCGTTAGTTACCTATAACACCAGTGCTCATCATTTGCAAATAGCTTCTTGCCTATCCTTCTTCCTATATGAATCTTTTTCATACAACTCCTGAGCTCCCCTCTACTTGCTAAATGGGACGCTGCTCAATTCATGAATCGATTAAAAAAGCCAGTTAGTTAGATCTTTAAAATTTTCTTGGTTGAATTTTTGTAATTTAACAGTATTAAATGGAGGAAAACTATATCTATTTCCATTTTAAGTCATTTATTTAATTTTCAGAAAATATACTTTCCAACAACAAAATTACACAATTAGAACTGTGACAGGGCGCCTGGCTGGCTCAGTCAGTTAAGCGTGTGCCTTCGGCTCAGGTCATGATTCCAGGGTCCTGGGATTAAGTCCCTTGTCAGGCTCCCTGCTCAGCAGGGAGTCTGCCTCTCCCTCTCCCTCTCCCACTCTCCCTGCTTGTGTTCCCTCTCTCGCTGTGTCTCTCTCTGTCAAATAAATAAATAAAATCTAAAAAAAAAAAAGAACTGTGACAGAGTAAGAGATGAACACTTCTTACAACTTATAACCACATAAGAGGATACTTATTTCAGTGATTATGAACCAGAATGTGATGATTTGATGATCATTAGATTATAGGTCAATGAAATAAAGCCAAATTCTCTTTCTGTTTTAAAGAAACTTGGAGGGAGAATTCTAATTGCTTCTCGAAAAGTGCTACCAATTGTGAGTCCCATATCCGACCACCTTGACTAGAATCGCTGATGAGATATCGGTTTTTTTCATCCAAGGGGAAGTATTTGAGCAAATTGAAATACAAGATGAAACTCTCCTTTAGGTTATCACTTTACCTTTCTACTTGTTTGGGATATTCTCTGGGGAACTATATTATTTTGAGGTACTTCTCACAAAAGAGAGCTGAGTGAGACAAAACAGCTCAAAATCAGTTCAGAAGCAGATGATATAATCTCGACTAAAATATGTTAATCCCTTATTCAATCTGAGAGTGAATGGAATGTCCTGCACTTAATGAAATAAAAGTGTTTGATCTAGATCGCTTACCAGTTTAATCCTTCATTTGTAACCAACGTTTCCCCTCCTTATTTAAAGAAGTAGGAATAATTGAGAGAATAACAGTCACAAGGGCATTTGAAGAATGCCTGTTGCCCCCCTGGACAAATATTCACTCAACACCCATGTGTCAGATGATGAGAATAAGCCCTCCCACAGCTGTATTTGTATTCACTTTTGGACCTCAGCTCCTAGCAATCCACATTGTAGGGATCTTAAAAAAAAAAAAATTGACTGGGTGATACAGACTTCCAGCAGCCATTTCTCCACCTCTAAATCAGGTTTTGCAAATCTCTTCTGCATTTCCAAGGGTGAGAAACACAATGGGAGAGGTGCTACAGTGCAGCAGGACGTCAATGACTTCCTTGCATTACAACTATCTCTAGGATAGCTAAGTGAGAGCTGTTCAGGAGAGAAATTTTATAGGTTGAGTTGAATGCCTTGGGTGCGTTTATAGTTTGAGGCACCACGGTAAGACATTTACATACCTTTTCTTATATTCTACATAGTTATTATTCTTATCTGAGCTTCAATTTCCTTGTCCAAAAAAAAAAAAAAAATGGGACAATACCTACCTCAAAACACTCTTATGAGAATTCAATGGGACTTATAGAAAGAAGGGTAATTAATATTTATTGAAGTATTGAATACCTACTAAAGGTCAAGCTCTGTGGTTTGTTCTTCTACGTACTTTATCTCATTCATTAGCTTCATTTTAAAAATGAAGAGAATGAAATTAAGCTGAAGTAACCAAAACTATAGAACCTAGAACCCAGAACACAAATAGTTAAAATGTGTCAGGCATTTTTCTTGGCTGTAGTGAACAAGACAGGTCTGTCTTAAAGAGATCTTTAGCATAAGCCTCCAGAAAATGTTTGGGGGTGGGGAGGGGGAGGGTGATGGCTTATAGGGAAGAAAAATCAATAGCAGTTTTGGGCCATGATGTGTTTTAGATGCCTATTATACATCCAAGGGGTGAGGAGTAGGAGGTGGAGACAAGTCTGGAATGTAAAGGAGAGGTCTGGGCTGGAGATAGAACACTGAGTCATCAGCATGTAGATAATATTTAAAGCTGTGGCACTGAATGAGATTTCCCAGGAAAAAAGTAAAGACGGAGAGCATGGTTAAGGGCGGACAGCCCTGGGGCCCTCCAACATTGTGGCCTGATAGGCGATACTCAACAAAAGAACCGCAGACATGGCCAATGAGGTGAGTAGAAAATGGCATGAGTCTGGGGTCATGGAAGCCTAGAGAAAAACATTTCAAGGAGGGAATAATCACTAGTAATGCTACTGTAAATTCATGCAAAATACAGAGAACTAATCACTAGTTTTGGCAAAAAGTTGCTCTTTTATTCAACAAATATTTATTTAGTACCAGCTCTACTAGATACGCTCAAGGGACCAGTGCACGAAACAGACGAAAATCCCTGTCCTCATGGGGTTCATATTCTGGTGAGGGGGGGAAAGGTGAACAATTAAATCACTGTTAACTGTAAAAGTAAAAACAGGCGGGTATTTTACCTGTAAAAGGTTATTTCGGGAGTAAAAAAGAATTGCAATCTGGGACAAACAAGCTGCAGCAAAACCATAGGCATGTGGGGAGGGGGAACAAAGGAGAGGCATGCTTCTTTAAGGAGAACAGGGGTAATTTGGAAAGGCCGTTAGGAACTAAAAGTCCACTGCAGTAACCTGGGAGTTCAAAGTGTGGTGGCTTCTCATTGGCTGAGCTATTGCTGGGGGGATAAGGAAAGCTTGTCCTCCTCCAGCTGGAGCAGTAGAGTAGTATCTACGTGCAAGGTGAAGTCCATCTCTTCCCTTTTGGGTCTGCAATTGACTACTGAGTGGTAGGTGTGATCGCTCCTCCTGTGGAAACCTCCTGACTTTATTTTAGTGAGGCTCCTCCTTACTAATTTTCACAATAGCATGCTAGTTGGTTATAAGCGCTTTACAACTAAAACTAAAGCAAGGAAGAAGAGAGTTCGGGATGAGGGGAATAGGGCAGGGTTGTGATTAAAAGAGGATGGTCAGGGAAAACCACACAGGTGACATTTGAAGACCTGAATGAGCGGAGGGCATGAATGAGCTATACAGGTATCTGGAGGAAGAGCATTTAAGGGTGGGGAGAACACCTGCCAAAGAAATTGCCTGGAAAATTTAAAGACTCCCTAGGAGACCAGTGTGGCTGGAGCAGAGTAAGTGGGGAGGAGGGAAATTGAATGAGGCAATGGGGGTGTCCGGGGGAGGCTGTGGAGCCTTCACTGTGAGACAGGAAGCCAGGGTTTTGAGCAGAGGAGTGACACTGGCTGACTTCCATGTTGACAGGATTGTGCAGGCTGCTGTGTTGAGAATAGACTATTGGGGACAGGAGTAGGGTGCTGAGCAAAGGGTGAAGTAGGGAAGTTGGTTAAGAGGCAACTGCAATAGTTTAGGTGAGAAATGGTGGCCCCTGGGCCAAGGTGGTTAACAGTGAACCTGGTGAGAAGTTGAGCGATTCTGGATACACTTGGCATCGAAAGCAGATAGGATTTGCTGATTAGCTGGATGTATAGCCTGTCAAAGAAACCACCAAACATGATAGCGAGATTATGAGCCGGAGCAACTGGAAGGATGGCGTTACCATTAACTGTGTTGGGGAGGACTTCAGGAAATTGGAAATTCTGTCATGGATATTGTCCTTGCATGAGAACGGGGTGGAGATCTCTTTACGTGAAGAGGCTAGCCTTAGTGGGAAGCATGGACAGCTCATCATCAGAGTCCCAGAGAGAGGTGCAAGCCCATGCAAGCTCTTTTGTTTAATTATTTTTAAAAATTTTTTTTAAAAGATTGTATTTATTTTTTGGCAGAGAGAGAGACACAGTGAGAAAGGGAACACAAGCAGGAGGAGTGGGAGAGGGAGAAGCAGACTCCCCGCTGAGCAGGGAGCCCGATGTGGGGCTCAATCCCAGGATCCTGGGATCATGACCTGAGCCGAAGGCAGACGCTTAACGACTGAGCCACTCAGGCGCCCCTAATTATTTTTTAATTGAAGTATAGTTGACACCAAATGTTACATTAGTTTCAGGTGTGCAACATAGTGATTCGATAACTCTGTACATTATGCTACGCTCTCTCATGACGGCTTCTATTTTTTCAATGAAATAGCACTCAGGGTCATCAGCCAAGAGTGAATATGCAGGGAAGAGATGTTTGAAGTTTGAAGAGACACTTGTCAAGGAGAGTGAGGGAATATATGGATGAGGTAGTAAAGTAAAATTCCCCGGCAGCATTAAAAGCCCACTCAACCTTAATGACCTTAACGTGGTTATGTGTTTCCCTTCAGCCACCTTAAGGCACAGGTACAGATGTGGAGTCAGAAGACCTGGGATTAGCTGTGACCAAAAGTTTGCTGAGTACAATGGAATGAGAGAAAGGGAAAGACATTTAACGTTCAAGGAATTCACTCACCCCATACCTAGGGGTAGAGGACGTGAGAACTACCACCACTTGAGGGGAGAGCCTCGGGGGAAACTGTGTCTTGGGAGAGACAGGTTTCATTCAGAGCAAAGAAGTAAAGGAAGCATTCAAGGAGGCTGGGGGTGGGGGGTTGTTACTCTTGGTAAATCTGTTTCAGTGGAGTGGTGTGGCCTGATTGGAGGGAGTGGGTCAAGGAACAAGTGAGAGAAGAGTTGACAGAAAAGTGGACAACTCTTTGAAACATGTTTGCTCTGAAGGTGCTGGATGAGCTGAAGGTTGAAGGCAAAGTTTGTGTGTGTGTATGTGTGTGTGAGTTTTAAGATAGATGATATTTTACTATGTTTTTATACCAGTAGAAGAGATCCAGTTAAGAGAGTAAAAAATTGCCAATACAAGAGAAAAATGGCATACATGTGGGGATCCTTGCAGAAGCAAAACCCTTGAGGTCAGAGGGCATTGGATTCCAGGCATAAGAATCGGCCTTAGAACCAACTCGGTACAAGGAAAGTGGCAAAGAAGGCTGGAGGTAGGAAGATTGGTGGAAACGTGAGCTGGAAAGGTTAGTTAGTTCTCTTTGGAATGAATCTATTTTATCTCTTCAAGTATGAGAGGTTGTCATCTGGTGGGGGCGGGGAGAATGCTGGAGATCTGATGAAAGATAAGGGTGAGGAGAAACAGTCACGAGGTTGGGAAAATGAATTTACTAAGGAATTATAGGAAGTTTGTTTGGCAGGATCGAGTGCCCACCTGAGATCTGTGGTCCTAAACCTGAAGTGAGATCAGTCAACAGAGTTGTGTAACTTTTCCCCATCAGGCCTTGCCGCATGGGTGCAGGTGCCAAGTAAGTGGCTTCACAAGGACTGAGGGCTGTCCAGGTGCTTGTGACGGAGGGAGCACGGTACAAGGGGGTTGGGATGCTTGCCATGGAATGGTGCAAATAGGGGCTGTCATCTAGGCTTCATAAGGGAGGAAGCAAGGACAGGAACGGGGTCTAGATAATGACAAAGGGTGTGATCCAGGAGCTGGAGTGAAAGACCTGGGGTAAATGAACTCAGAGAGTAGAGGACGGGAAACTGAGAGGGGGTGTATGAGATTTAGACTGTGGAGAGAGTACATTATTGATTTTTCTCCCCCAACTGAAAAGAGCCTTCACCAAGTGAAACCTTTATGATCAAGGTGATGTTGCTTTTGGCTACCCTAAAGAAAGCACTTTCTGATTATATCACTGGTTTGGCGAGGAGAGTGGGAATTAATGGGAACTTCACAATCGATTCCAATATAAAATGAGTGCCTTACGTTTTATCATAGGGAAGCCCTACAGCGTATAGGGGAAATCTATAATTGCTTTGACATCAACATTGAGAGATACATTTGGCCTTAACTTTTCACATAAATGTTACGATGCCAATACTAAAATAAGAAAATGCTCATTTCATAACAAATGGAAATTTTCTCATCAAGTCTATATTATCAGTAACTTTAAAGAATAAGAGGAATTCTCTGGGAGTACACGTAAGAAAGGAATTTAAAGGAGAATATTTTGCTGTTAAGGATTTAAAAGTAAACGTTAAAAAAAAACCATTCATTATGAAATATTTTATTCCACTGCATTGTCATTTAAAATTACAAGAATATAAGCAAATAATGTCCAATGTCCAAACAGATTCAGGGTGGTCATCTTCAGCACTTAGTGACAAATTAATAGTATCACGGAAATGTTCAATCATTAAAAAGAATAGTCGAGTTTCATTTTGAGTCATAATCAAGATAAACTTTGTGTATATCATTAAACTTTCATTTGTCTTACACGATTCCATTTTCTCCAACTGGAAGCTGTGTAGGATCCAGCCCGACTTTCTTCATTGATACAGCAATATCAAACAAATAGTCATAACACTCACACCTATAAAAGAAAAAGCAAAGAATTGAAGGTCTCAGTGAAACAGAGTTCTCCAATCCTACCAATCACATTTCTCCTCTCTATCAAGCCAACCCTGTTCCTCGTGCATTTTTTTTTTCTCAATTCCAGGCCAAATTTTTCTCCTTTTGCCCCCAGCATTATTAAAACATGGAAAGGAATCCTACTGAATCATGCAATCATATTACATGCTTCTCAGGAAATAAAAGGGAGTTTAAAATATACTACTTACATAAATTTAAGTTTTCTACCATGTGTCACTTTTTGAAATAAGTGTAGCAAATCATTATATAACTTGGGTTAGCTTTATTCTTCCTTCTAGCCTTAAACTTGGAGAATGAGATCTGTATTTCCTTCTTTGTCAAGTGCATAGCGCCTTGCCAAATCATAGCTTGTCCAATAAATATTTCTTAATAAATGAATACATAATACAAATCAAATATCTAGACCTAATAAGCTACTTAAATTAAACCAATCTGACCAATAACACACACACACACACAAAATCCTACTTCCTTTCAAATCATAAAACATACTCCATTCCCTTTCACATTTACAGTGTGGTGATTTGTCCCAAATGTCCTGTGATTGATACTTACATGGTTTTAGCTTTCTCCCAGGTTTCTCCCCAGACGTACACGCCATGACGCCTGACTAGGACCGCGCAGGAGTCTGGGTATTCATTTATCGCACAAGCCATTCGTTCTTTGAGGTCTTTCTCCTCGGGTGTGTTCTCAATAATGGGTACCACTAACATATCATCATACCTATAGGACAAAACAAGCCATTTTTTCCCCCATTAAAACAAACGTATTCATATGTAAAGTTTATAATTTTTTTTTTTCAAGTGACCAGTTAGACATTCTCTTTATTTCTGAAAGCCACTCCAAATTATGGACAAGATGTTGCATGTTATTCTGTATATCTTGCATAAACTGCTGTATCAAAAGACGTCTTGGGAATTTGGCAGGTATTATTCTAAGTATAAGTGGTAGAAATTTGTATAGGATACCAAAACCTAAGAAAGAAATGATCAAGATCATACAAGTATTTCCTTGAAGCAGAGACAATCATAATATTTTCAACAGGAGATGGGAAATGATAGATCGGATAACCAGAAGCATAGAAAGGATTAACAATTTAACTGCTTATTAAGTATGAATTTTCCAAAGATACAAAATCCTTTTCTTTTATCTCTGCAACACCCCAAAGTGTCTCAGGCAAATAAATAAATACAGATGTGGTTTGTGGCACCGGGATAGCAAGAACCTTCTGGAAATAACTCTTAATGGTGTGATGATATTTTCGGAACATTCTCAAGTCTGTGGCATTAGAATTCTTTTACTTCCATCTTGTTTTCAGGAAATACATGTGATAAAATCGGCATAAATAAGCGTTTTCCTTTTTGCTCATGTCGAACTTGGACATGTTTTCCCTTTTACATGGATTTCTCTTGCCTTTTAATGTAACATCTGCTTTTTTACTACCTCTGTAATGGCCAAACGTAACAATAAAAAAGTTCTAGGTATAGTTTTATCAAAAGTTGCAACTTCAGGACAGGTATAGGTTAAGTAGCTCTCATGTATGGAGATGTTTATTTATTTATTTTAAGATTTTGTTTATTTATTTGACAGAGAGAGACACAGCAAGAGCAGGAACACAAGCAAGGGGAGTGGGAGAAGGAGAAGCAGACTTCCCGCCGAGCAGGGAGCGCAGTGCAGGGCTCTATCCCAGGACCTTGGAATCATGACCTGAGCTGAAGGCAAATGCTTAATGACTGAGCCACCCAGGCGCCCCTTATTATTTCATTTAAGTAGAAGAGAAGTAATTAAAAAATATTCTTAAATATGGAAGGAATGAATTGCTAATCCCAAATCTTTCCTAATATTGGCCAAGAGAATCACAAACATGTATCTCCCTCAAGCCTATACTGAATAGTCAGACATCTTTTTGGGGGTACAATAGTATCACAGCAAAAGAAGACCTGAAATTCAATCCGATCACCCACTTTACAGACAAAACACTAATCCTTCTGAGTTAAATGAGGAACAGAGCCAGGATGGTCCTTTGATCATTAAACAGTTCTTTTCACTCTACCACCGGCGGCGTGTTGCTGCCAGGAGAGAGGACAATTACACTTACATATGGGAACCTCCCCTGAGGAGAATTAGGTATGTATTTGAAAGTTTTTGTTTTTCAAGATGGACTTAAAAAAAAAAAAAAAAGATATATCTCTGCCTCCTGAGTGGTGATAATGACCCTGTTACTGATTTCCAGGCTCAAAGAGAATTGCAAAGGACATTGCAAAAAAGTTTGTATTCTTTAAGTTCTGAAACATTTAAAATAATATATGAAATGTGTATGTTATGGTACATAAGAAATGACATCATTCATGACATTCCTTTCCCCCCCAGAATTCCGAAGGCTGTGGAATTCTACTGTGCTGTTCCTCTAGGCAGCTGTTCACACCTCCTTCTGACCTACTTTTATCTCTTCACCAAAGGAATCAAGTGCTGAGGAAATTAATAGCACACATAATGCCTCTCCTTCAAGATCCAGAATGGAAAAGGCAGTGTGGGGCTATACTTTCTTTAGTATGTACACTTTCATAATTTAAACATTTAACTTTTGTAAATAGGTAGTCCACAGTGCTAACGAATGCTGTAGGCATACAATAAATATTAACTAAAATTAAATCATAAGTAAGTTCTTGACACACTAGTTTAAACTTGTACATTCTACGACGTGGAGTAACAATAAGATATTGCTGTCAGAACACTTTAGAAAAACTGGCACCCATTTCCTCTAAGCTAGATAAGGTAGAATCAGGCCCTTTAGCAAATTAATAAGCTCAGAAATAAGAATGCCAATACGTTCAAATGAAATACTTAGCTTGTACCTGAGCACTGAGAACACGTTTCTTCCCGTGTAGATTGGCAAATAATTCTACATTTTGGTGGGCTGGTGGATTTATTTGACTTTATCTAGAAGGTTCTATACCATCTATGCCACTTTCCATACTGAAAAATTATAAAAATACAGAGATCTACTTAATTGAAATAAGTGTACAACTTTTATAAATATGAAAATGTTCTAGAAATACTAAATTAAATCAGGATGAAGTAGAAACTTCAGTAAGGGCTGAAGCTTCCCGGAGACCTAGTGAAGGTGAGGGGATCTTGCTCTCTGGGTGATTCCATACGGAACATAATCTTTCTGTCTCTATAGAAAGCTCAGCCAAGGGTTTTTCACCTTACTCTGACAAATGTTTCATTATTTGTGTTGCTAATAATTTACCAAGTTGGGGTAGGGGAGGAGGAGGGGAGGCATCTGATTTGTGTCACTGAGAAGAAATCTGTATAATAGTAATAATAGTAAGTGGGCTATTATTTAACGTAGATCCCACAACATCTCATTAAAGGTATAGAAAGATCAGTAGCTTCTTTATCAAAAGACCGAAAAATACTTTTCAAATTACTTAAGCAAAAATAGAAAAAAAATACCTATAATACCCTCCTGAAGTACATTTCCTTATTCCTTTGATCATCTCTTGATGGGTAATTTTAAACTCTCGTCCTGGAAAGAGAAGGGTGGCCATGACAGCAGCTTTTGAGTGGGTATGAATCACTGCACCTGCTCCTGGAGGAAGAAAAAAAAGTCACATGCTCAGTGAAAACAAAATGTTACCTTTTAAAGAAATATATATAAATATATATGTGTGTGTGTGTATATATATATATAAATAAAACACATTTATTTGTATATGATTTTGAACTTGTTTTTCTTGGCATGGAATCATTTTTTCTTTTCCCCCCCTCTATACACATATATAATATGTGATTATAACACAATCATAAGTTGGCAATAGACAGGAGGGTAGGAAGGGAGGGAGGGAGGAAGAGAGAAATGGTAATAGAGAAGCTGGAAAGTAAAAGGCATTTAAGCTTTATCCGCATCAGGACAATGCACAATACTTCACACGTGCTCAAGAAATAGCTTTAGATGGTCTGAAGTACAGCTGTAATAATCATGGAGACCACAGTCAAAATGGTACCATTTAATTAGGGGTTCCTCTGTGCCAAGCACTGGGCAAATCCCCTTTATATGTTACCTCTTGCTCTTAAGTCATCACGACAACCATAGATGGAAATTCTCTCTCCCCAACTTGATGGTCAAGGAAGTGGGGAGCTTGGAGATGTGAAATAACTTGTCTATGTTCACAGATAGTTGTGGCAGCACTTGGATTTGACTTCAGGGTCAGTGTGACCCGTAATCAGCGAGTTGGGTTTCATAGTGCAGGCCGTGTCTTGGTAGCATAAGGGGTGGTAGGGATTTTAAGGTATAATTGTAATGGATTTACCTAAAAAGGATTTGTATGCTATAAAATTCAGTAATGGCTATTTTTGCGATTGGAAGTTTATTTAGCTTTTTGCTGGGAAAGGGGCTTCATTCTGTTAGAATCTGTTCCTGAGGTTTTGCCCTCTCAGGAGCAGCGGACAAAGTCCAGAACAGAACATAGCATGATCACAGACTCAATCCTGATTTCATTCAGTGGCTATATTAAAGCACGGTTCTAATGCCTTTATTGCTATGGTTGAGCCAGTTATAATTTTCTATTTTCATACTGTCCTCTAGGTTCAACCTTTCCAGACTGATTTTCTACTGCAAATTCTGGGAATTAAAATAAGACTCCTACTTTATTGTACAGTACATTTTTTAAAAAGATTTTTTATTTATTCACTTAAGAGAGAAAGAGAGAGAGCACACCAGCAAGGGGAGAGGGAGAAGCAGACTCCCTGATGAACAGGGAGCCCAACGTGGGGCTCGATCCCAGGACCCTGAGATCATGACCTGAGCCGAAGGCAGATGCTTAATTGACTGAGCCACCCAGGCACTCCTTATACAGTACATTTTTAAAAAAGAGAGGACCAGTCCTACTAAAGTAAAGGCCACAGTTTCCCCTCATTTATAATTTGACTTACTTCTACTACAAGTTCCCAGAGGTTTAACTCTAAACTAGAAGTGGGAATCTGATTGTAAATATAGTATTTAGTCAATTTGACAATCTAGTGGAGTCATACTAGGTTGAAATTCTGGCCCCAATACTCACTAGCTATTTATTTTAGGAAAATCTCCCAGATCCTCTGTCCTCTGGTATATAAAATGGAGTAACAATGGACCTTCCACTAGGCTGATTTGAGGTCTGAATGTGTTAACATATTTAAAGGTTTTTTTTTTTTTTAAGATTTTATTTATTCATTTGAGAGAGAAAGAGAACACAAGCTGGGGGGAAGGACAGAGGGAGAGGGAGAAACAGGCTCCCCACAGAACAGGGAGCCTGATGTGGGGCTCGATCCCAGTACCCTGGGATCATGACCTGAGCCGAAGGCAGACGCTTAACCATCTGAACCACCCAGGTGCCCCAACATATTTAAAGTTTTTACACATAGTAGGTATTCAAGAAATGTTAACTACAACAATAATTACAATTATTTAGGGAATCTACTCTGTAGCAAATATTCTTTACGTTCAATCCATTTTCTGCCTACCTCTCATTGTGTAAGCATTCATGAAAAGAGGAGTACACTGGCTTTTTTTGAGATTCTTACACGGTGGAGGTCCACTTATGTCCTGTTCATTGATGTCACAAACAAACATGTCTTCAGGCTGTTTATAGAGGGGGGGAAAAGAAAAAAAAAGGCTTATACAATATCATTTAGAAGTGTCCCTTTTCTTGTGTGTGCTAATATATATGTATGCATATTTAACTCCTATTTTAAATATCCATATGTAGTTTCTCTTTGAAACTCTTTAAGCCATTTTGAGAAATAATGTTTCTACTGATAAAAATATTCTCGAGAGTTAAAATTCTTCCTTTAGAATTTGAAGAAACAATTGGTATGGAAAATTTCATATGTATGTAATAATATTGCTGTTTTCATTCATGTAGCTTCTTAGATTTTCCCTGCAATTTCACAATTATATTTCAGAGAAGCTATACAAAGAAATCATCATTTTGAGATGGGTGCTACAGTTCTTTTTTTATATGTCATGATATGAGGAAAAATATAGAGTTGAATTTCTAATCTCCTGAGAAACGTTTTAACTGATACTCAGAAATGTTCACCTCAATAAGGTATATTATTTTAAAGTTCAAGCAGTTAAGCAGATGCAGATTTTTCCTAGTAGTGCGTGCATACTTCCAACTTGTGACTTTCCCTTGCCAGGGCTTATTACAAACTACAATCTAAATGTTTCATTAATGAAGCATTATGCCTTAGCTAGAAGTTAAGTGTTAGATGTTTGTTTTAACTAGCTTTTGAGTCTCCTAAGCATTAATATGGAATGAGACTTCTCAAAAATTTGAAATAAAGTTTTATAACTTCAGATTGGAATAGCTTTGCTATTGTTAAATATGAGCCAGTTTGGTCCATTTGAGACTATCAATGTGACTACCCTACTAGCCTGATAAAGATGCTATAATGCTGCAAAATTATAATCACTTTGTAAAGATTGCACTATTCCCTTGTGCCCTCTAGAGGTTGAATGAGAATTCAAAATATATTAGTTGCATGGAGATTACTTAATCACCTTAAAAAAATGGTTAATAGTTACTTATCAAATGTTTATTGATTATTTAAATTATAACACTATAACCCCCCCTTAAAACTTTTAAAATTAATTCCCTTTCACAAAACAGTAGTCAAGTAGAGAAGAGAAAGCATTTGGAGTTAAGAAGGATCCCTTTAACATACCTGAATCCGTTCCTTTTGCACTCCTGAAGGAGCAATGTAGATTTCATTGCTGGTAACACAAAATAAAGAAATTGGCATTTATTTAACTCTACTCTTCTGCTTTTGACCAAGGACAAGTGTATTCTTGCAGTCCAATCATCAATATTCTTTATAAATCAAGTCACACAGAAAGCTGCTTGATTTAATTAATGGTATACGCTGTATAGAAAGAATACCAAATTACTGGTAATGTCTTTATAGTGCTGGTGACAGGGTAAAATTTTGATAGTTTTCATATATATTTCTTTATTTCTTTTTACAGTGCAAAATCAATGATAATCAGAATTATCTGGTTAGGGGAAATACAACTGTGAAAACACAAGTCTTTAGCATCTTTAAGCATGAGTAAGCAGTTTATCTTATTATACATGGAATAGTTATTATAAAATCCAATCAGAAGAAAATATTCTCATGAAGAGTAGATCTCTGTCTTACAAGGGATCAAGTTTAATTTTATTGCTTGAAATGCTCTTCTTATAAAACATGAAGTTCGGGGACCCCTGTTGGACAGTTTATTAAATTACAGCATTAACACAGCTACTTTTTGGGTGGAATATATGCTTCCTATTTGAAAAGCATATCTTTCTTGTGAAAATATTTGGTAATAAAGCTAAAACAACTGCGGAAAGTTAAAAATATAAAAGGCATGCTTACATCTGGAGATCTTTCTGTTATAGAATGTTGTGCGAAGGGAGATGCTATAATATACCATTTATCAGAACGTACTCTCAAATTTGATTTGGAAATTAATTTCAAAATCTTCTCTAAAGGTCCTTATCAGTTTCACTTGCTGCCAGAGGGTTTTAAAAGCTGCCACATACAAATGAAGGAAATCCCAGCACCTGCACGCTCCAGCTTTTGCCCCTGAGCCATGGATAGAGGGAGACTGAATATTAACTGTTCCCTAGTGAAAATGAGGATGATGGCCTATATTGAATCAAGCTATCAATCCTGTTGGGATTATTAATAAACCTATAGATTTGTAACTGACAAAAATGAAAGTTTCTTTAAGGGTCCATTTGTAAACTAAGGTCTACAAAATAAATGCCTGAAAATGGGAGAGAAATCCAAAGCACAGCAAGCTATATCCAATCATTTGTTTTCACAACGACATAGCTCACTTTACATAAGGCTTTGTTGCATAAGAAAACATGGAGCGGCATTCCTCCGGAATCAGTGGAATTGGTAGGGATCATACTGTTAAAAAAGGGCCCTTTGCAAATACGAGGGATCCAAATCTTTTGTCCTTGGGTAACATGGAATCATTTCGAGAATCCTGTGTGGTACGAAGTCAGTGGACTTGTAGGGTAAGTCTTGTGTGTGGAGAAATTTATGCAATCTGGGAACAGACCCAAATAAGTTCAAAACAGCCTGTTGGTAAATAAAATCCATCTACAAAGTGGAAAAATCCAGGGTATTCTGTTTATTCAAATGATTTGGTAATCTAAATCTGTTTTTATTGCTGCCTTTCTGAAAACAAAAATCAGTTTAGACTGATCACCTTGGGTAATTAAAAGATTAGCTAAATAGATTGTGGAAAAAATACATTTTCACCTACAAAGAAGGAACTATATGGATAAAAATAGGAAGATAATAGAGCCTTTATTTTACGAGGGAAATATGCCAAAGATTAGAAGTGAGGTCTTTACTTGGTGCTGTAAGCTGCAATCAAAAAGCATTTTGAATTTGAAGGCATTAAGTTTTGGAATTTCTTTATCCATACTCTCTGCTCTTTGACTATTTGGTAAGGAAGAGGACAAAACTCAAGAGTTCATAATATATCTGTGTTCAGTTGCTTCTATTTTTTTTTTTACTGTCTAGTTATTTTAAAAAATGTAAATCTTACTATATGCCTCAGTTATCTTGTCTACAGTATGGGTTGATTAATTTTCATTCTAATAGCATGCCATAGGATTAGTGTCTCTGACACACGACGATAACATACCATGAAAACAGGAAATGCTAAATATGAATGATAATGACCCAACCTAAACACAGTGGCTGTTGGGTATCTTGGAATTGCTTATGATTACTGTCATTTTCTTGGTCTTCCATTTCCTCCTTCTGATTTAACGCTCATATGGATCTTAAGGTGTCTTTTATATACATCTTTTGTGACTACACACAAGTAGCATAATCTAGAATGGTATCAGCCAAACCTTGGAATCAGTAAATTTTATATTCCCAAACACAATCTATTGGGTTTATCCTTCATTCCAAATTTATTTGCTTTAAGCTTCAGACAAAGAAAAGCAAAATTTCACCAGCAACACGAGAATAACATAGTGGATAAAGTTAATGATGGGGGCTTATGAAGTCATTTAAATATTAGGAAAAAAACTGGACGTTTTACTACAAATTACCCATCTTACTCTGTAAAGCACAAAATTAATAAAATTCCAATGCCATAAAATTGTGGTTGCTTCCACCTGTGACCTCCAGGAGGAGCTCCTTACCCATTAAGAATCTAACTGAGGGCAAAGCATTTTTTGCTTATGATGCAATGTCCCCATAAATTGATTGTAGTGCTGTAAAAACCATTTAATTTTAAAAGGTGCCAGTGAGTGTTTTAGAGTGACCACCCACAATTTCAGTGCCTGGGTTAACAAAATTCTTCTAGAAAGAACACAGTCTTTTATGTCTTTATGATAAAGAATGTGGCTGTTTTTTAAAAGAGCCACTTAGAAAATGGTTATTGTAACTCAGCTGGGTAGAAAGCTCTATTTTGTACATACATAAACTTTCTGCATATGCGAATAAAAAGCAGTTAACTAAAGGCAATGTTTAGAGTATGATTTATCATAAATACAGCTGAGAAACCAAATTACTGGGAACACAACTAAGTGGATACATGAAAATGTTATCTTAGGGCCTTGTTCTGAACAGGTCAACTTGGAAGTTTTGGCAAAATCACCTGAAAACTGGCAAAGTACTGAAATGACACAGGAACACGGGGTGATGGTAAGAGAGGAGGCACAGAGGATGTACGATGTCCCATGAGGAACATGACCCTTCCACACAGAGGGCATCCCTATACACGTAACTGCGACAGTTAAGGCCCCCTAGTGTTGCCCACAGTTCAATTAATATTCCGTGAGTTACTTGGTAATTTGAAGCAGGTGAAATTTCACTGGCATCATCTTGTGGAATGCTGAAAAACCCCTTTTGTTCTAGATGTTCTGATTAAATTTTACGCTCCATTCCTTTCTAGGAAATGGAGCCTCCTAGGGGGTGTTACTGTATATATTCAGTATCATACAAGTGTTATAGTTACTCAATTTTGTTAAAGAAAGTGAATTAGGATAAAGAAATCAAGTTACTCAGTTTAACATTCAGCCTCCAGACAATACTATTCCTAAAACATTTCAGGAGAAAAAAAATTCATCCTCTTCCGGAAACACTGAAAAGAATGAGATTCCACAACCTGTATTTTCATTGTTAGGTTATGTACTACCTCATCTTCTTGGAGGAAAGACACTGAATAAATCTCACGAACAATTAAATAATATTCATTCCTTCTGTTTCAGCCAGTCCCTCTTGTTTTCTCCTCTGAGCAACAAAGACCAGCAGGTGCTGTCCATTAGTGATGACACATGATGCATTTAGAAAGGCATATTGCCTGTCTTTTGACTTAATAAAATGTATTTTTTTAGTATTTTTGATGGTTCGTCACCTGTATTTAAGTGACTTTTAAAATATGTCTCTAAACCTTTAAAACAAATCCTGTCCACCTAGAGGGGACCTTTTCTAATTCCAGCCATATAAACATAGTTGGCAACATGTTATTTAACTTTGGTACTCCGAAGACTGAGGACCAAATTATTCTGATTAGAAATTGTGGTTCTTAAGCCCTTAGGTATTTATTGTATCTACAATTTCTGCACATGTATTCAGTTATGCAACTATTCATTTCTCCATTTAGAAACTAAATATTTTCAGTATCACATAAAACTGGGCACCAGGTGTTCTTTAGACATAACACATATTAGGCTCTTCATTGGGCTACTTATATGGACAAGTCCCAAAATGAAATCAGCCCCAAACTTACCCATGTTTCAAGCTAATTCCTCCTCCAGTCCCAGTGACCCAACCCAAATGGTAAAACTGTTTGCAAAGCTCTGGGATCAGGTATCTTGGATGTTCCTTGTCCTTAAAAAGAAGATAATGATTTTTCCAATAGATATTATATTATCAAGTGACTTTTCTAGCTGACATCTCTGTTAAGAAGCCCATGTAAGGGGGTGCGTGGGTGGCTCAATTGGTGAAGCATGTGCCTTCAGCTCAGGTCATGATCCCAGGGTCCTGAGATTGGGTCCTACATGGGGTGAGGGGTTCACTGCTTATAGAGGAGTTTGCTTCTCTCTCTCTCCCTCTGCCCCTCTCCCATCCCCCCACTTGTGCTCTCTCTCTCTCTCTCTCAAATAGATAAAATCTTTTTAAAAAGCCAATGTAAGGAAGTTTAAGAAAATCTACCATAGAGAAGGTACCATGAGGGAAAAAACTATTACAAAACATACTTTGTTTTTAATGTTTAGAAGGTGGATCTACTATGTTATTTTGGCAACCTGAAATTATTCAGAATAGGGCCATTTAGTCCAACACTATGGGACAGGCTGCAAGAACAAGGTGGGGAAACGCCTAGTATATATGTGTCTATTGCAATGGCTGAAACAGTATCTAGTGCTGAGAGGAACATGATTCCGTCTGTCCAGCGAATTTCTTTACACAAAACATCTTATTCAATTAAGTCATGATATACATACGACAGCTATGTATTCATATTCTGTGTTGGCTTCAATTTTATTTTTATTCTAAAATCTTTTTTCCAGTGATTACATTGTTTTCTCTTACTACAAAAGCAGTATCTACTCACTATGGAATATAATTTCAAGAAAATAACATGGAAAGGACTCACTCAGAAGCAATCATAATGAATACTTTCTGGGCTCATTTTTATGAAGATATGTGTGTACAGGAACAAATGTATGCATGTTGGGATAAATTTTGAGCTTTATGTATTTTTATTGAAGTAGAATTGACATATAACATTATATTAGTGGATAAAGAGTAGATATTTGTATATATTGTGAAATGATTAGCACAGTAAGTCAAGTCAAAATAAGAGCTTATTTTTATTAAGTTTAATGATTACTTCTTTAGGAAAAAAAAATCAATGTTTCCCCCATTTTTTAAAATGAAAATTAATGAAAACAAAAACAACAATAAAAAAATACACTGAATTCTATTTTTGGCAGTATGAAATACTACTCTTAACTTGAAAACAACTAAAAATGCTGAATAAATTTTTTAAAAACATTTCAAATTAAATTGCGGAGCTGGCAAGAAAGTAAGGTTTGACAGTATCCATAAAAGAAACCAGGGTGAATCTACCTGGGAAGGAAGCTCTGAAGTCGTAATTTCCCTGAAAGTATTTGCAGAACTCTGGTGAGCTTAAGCTCCAATTTTATAGCTATGCAAGCCACTAGAAACACGAGATAAAACACAGGATGTGCTCAGAATGGGGTACCTGATAGAAAAATCCCTTCACAGGTTTGAGACCAGACAACGGGCTATACCCTCGAGGTAAGGGTGAACAAGACATAGACCCTCTGTGCACAAAAGCATAGCAAGGAAGCTTGCCTAGATAAATCTTGGCACTGAGTAAAGGGGAAAAACATCTCTGAGTCCAAAGAGGATGATTATTGAACAGACCAAATGTTCAGGTATTTAACTGGCTTTCGGAAATTATGGTGTTTTCCAAAATTCACTGTTAATATTTTACATATACATTGTATTTTATTATAAATGATAATTTGATGGAGTAGACTTCAAAATATAAAATTAAGAACATGGGAATGTTAACATTCTTTAAAGTTCTGAATCAACACAGGCTTTGGAGTTAATGGACATAAAGTCAAACCTACATTATACCATTTATTGCTTATATGACTTTGGGTTTCACTTTACTAATCCATAAAATGAAAACATTATGAGGATTAAAATGAGATACAGTGCTATAGGCTTCTAGGTATGGGATGAATAAGTTTTTTTAAAAAAGAGAAAATAATGAAGATAAAGCATCCAGGACAATATGTGACAGTCAATGTTA
Source organism: Neomonachus schauinslandi (assembly GCF_002201575.2). Lineage (NCBI taxonomy): Eukaryota > Metazoa > Chordata > Mammalia > Carnivora > Phocidae > Neomonachus > Neomonachus schauinslandi. The sequence goes on along the minus strand of NC_058413.1, from coordinate 25,116,042 downwards.
GTTTCCCTCCCATTTTTTTTCATTGTTACATTAGTTCGGGTGTCCAATATACTGTATTTGACAGTTCTATATATTACTCAATGCTTACCACAATAAATATAGTTGCCATTGTTAACATATAATGTTATTACAATATTATTGACTATATTCCCATGTTGTACTTTTCATCCCTGTGACTTACTTATTTTATAACTGGAGTTTTACCTTCCTTCCCATTCTTAATGTGTTAAGAATTCTTGAATTAAAAATAATAAGAATGCTGTGTTGGCTTTCCTTATATCTGTCCTTACAAAATCTAACCAGAATTATCCATGCCCTGTGTCACTTGCTATTTCCTTTTTTAGTGATACAAATGATATTTTAATTATACATTAAAGTACAGCTAATGAGAAGACTCCTACAGTCTTCCAATCCTTAAAACCATCAATTTGCATAGCAAGTTGCAAACATTATAGAAAATGGTCTGTTATTATGGGTCTCTCCCCTTTTCCTTTTGTCTTTTCCAGTACTGAGTTATTATAGCAATTAGCCCGCTTCGTGCTACAGGAATAACAATGATAAGGCAGCTGTTGTTAATAAAGTTTCACTCAACTGTTTAAACCCACAAAATTACAATTTCAAGGAAAATAATCACTGAGCAGTGGGAACTAACAGATATACTGGGTAAAATGCAGTCATCTAAATTGTTCAGAATGGTAAGGAAGTAAATATCAGAACATACATTTCAATAAGAATAGACAAGAAGGAAAAAGGTTAGTTAACATTTACTTCTCCCCTGAATGTCAATAATACTACTTGTCTGTTACTGTTATGTCTGGCTTTTCAATCAGAGTAAGAAGGTTGAAAGACATATCTAAAGATGGATTATAATCAATTTCTTACAGTAGAGGTCCTATACTGTGAGGGAGAAACATTTAACAATATTTTGTGTCTATTAAAAACATTAAAGTCTAAAAAGCAGTTGAATCAACACTTTATTTTTCCAATTTTTCAACCCAGTTGTTTTAAGGAAATCAACTCTACTGTCACTGAGACACCTGCTCACAGCCAACAATGACTCTACTCCCCTCCCCCACCTTTTCTTTCAATTTAAGCATAAGAGAGACATGTACTGCTTGGACAGAGGTTTTCCTGGGGGACTCTCACACAACTATAAAATAAACGTGTGAAAGACATTATTTAACCCATCAGTTAATGACGGAACCAGAAAGATGATACAACTGTGTCCAAAGAGAATGCAAAACACACACCCCTATAAAGTAATCAGGAATCCTAGATTTACAAATAAGGAAAAACTGGACAATATCCTCCAGGCAGCAACAAATTGAATGTCCAGAATACAGCTCGCATTTCTATGACCAATAATCATCTGCACTGTGTCAGCATTCTACAATTTACAGGGTTGCACAATAGCTCCAAGATGGCCCTAAGACACCTAGTGATCTTTTTTTGCTCATTTCAGTCCTTCAAAATTCTTGACACTGGCCTGAGGAAGGGACTGGATGCAGGCACAGCCACGTTGTCAGCGTTTTCTCAGTCCCTGGGCTTTGTTTCTCTCTGTCTCATTCTCCTCTCTGTGCATACTGGTTTTCTTTGCTATTTCACCTCCACTCAGAGCCCTATTTCTCCCTTTCGCCTTCACCATACTTAAAAACTCTTCTTCACATCAGCTGAGCACTGCCTAGAAGAAATGAGAAGACCTGAAGCTTGGCTTCAGCTTTGACCCTCCACTAGCTGAGTGCCCTCAGGCAAGTCAGTGACCTTTTCTGGGTATCAGTTTCCTTACATTAATAATCTGTATCCGTGATTTCCAGACTTCCCTAGATAGGCCAGCAGTTTGTTGTTGTTTAAATTTTAGGGACTGTCATAAGGTTGCCAAGTTAGAACATTTATTACATTTAACCATCTATTATCACCTTCTTCGAAAAAATGCATTTTTAACATAAAAAAGTAGGGTCATCTCAGAATAAAAGGTAGTCCTTTAAACTGAATGCATTAATTTTGTGAAATTCACTTTTTCATTATCCTGAGTTTTCTATTTTGCAACAGTTGAGTAAAAACTTTCAGGGACTCGGGCGCCTGGGTGGCTCAGTTGGTTAAGCGACTGCCTTCGGCTCAGGTCATGATCCCGGAGTCCTGGGATCAAGTCCCGCATCAGGCTCCCTGCTCAGCGAGGAGCCTGCTTCTCCCTCTGACCCTCCCCCCTCTCATGTACTCTCTCTCTCTCTCATTCTCGCTCTCTCAAATAAATAAATCTTTAAAAAAAAAAAAAACTTTCAGGGACTCACATTTGGGGAGGAATAAGGTTATCTTTCCCTATTTAGTCTCCTTGCCTACAATTTCTCCTTCCTCTCCTTCTTCTCTAGCTTAGCCTCCATTCTCCTTTTGGTACTAAAAGAATATACTACTTTGATCACTGAACCCCATTCCTCCAATCACAGAATGCACAAATGCCACATCCATAGTCTGTTACTTAAGTCCTTCTGCTTTCTTGCCCCACTTTACCTTTTCAAATATTTTCTTTCAGTTTATGTTTATATAAATCTCTCAGTTCTGTTCAGCCTAGTTGTAGTCAACCTCCAGGATGGCTCTCAATGGTCCCTGCCTCCTGGTATTCACACCCCGGTGTGTAGTCCTTCTCACATTGTATGGGGGCGTGCGTGACCAACAGACTGTAGTATAAGGGCAGAAGTGATAGTAGGTCACTTCTGACATGAGCTTATAAAGCACTGCAGCTTCTGTCTTGGGTGCTCTCTCTTGGCTCACTCGCTCCGGGGGAGTGAGCCAGCTGCTATGTGGTAAGGGTACTCAGCCTACGCAGAAGGCCATATGGACAAAAATCAGCGAGGAATGGAGGCCTGCCAACAACCACGTGAGCAAGCTTGGAAGCGGACCCTCCAGCTGCAGTCAGGCCTTGAGAGGACAGTGGCTCCAGCAGACAGTCTGACTGCCACCTTATGAGCAACCCCGAACCAGAACCTCGAGCCAAATGCTCCTGGATTCCTAATCCTCAGAAACTCTGTGAGACAATAAGTGCTTGTGTTTTAAGCCTAAGTTTTGGGGTATTTGTTATGGAGCACTAGCTAACTAAGACTTATTTTCCTGCTAAGCAAGTGCATCTTTTTTTCTTTGCACTGTTAATGCTCATGCTGGATTTTCAATTATCCCAACTCTAGCTATCAGACTCCTGCTTGTAGGCCTTTATACCACACTGCCTACCCACTTCACCTGGGATTCCTTCTGTCATCATCCCAGCAGGAAATGATCACTCCCTCCTCTAATCCTGTGCCACGGCATTTGCTTTATATACTTCTCCTTTGGTATTATAGAGCCTTCTCATTCATTCATTCAGCAAACTTTTACTGCAAGCCCTGAAAAAATGAATATTGAGTAAGATAAAAATCCTTACTCTTGAGAAGCTCACAATCTAGTAAAGAAGTTATGAAAGGACAAAGCAATACATAATACAAGACAGTCCAAAGAAGCTACTGCCTGGGGGGGGCAGAGCTAGTGGTGGGAGAGAGCAGGAGTTGGGAAAAGCTTCAGAGAGGAGGGGATGGCTGAGCTAAGTCTTAATAAAGCACAGTGGGAGTATGCCAAGCATTTCCTGGCAATTTGGCTGTGAACTCTTGACCAAGTCCCTGCGCTAAAGAAATTTACATTCTGGAGGGTAGTTTTGAAAAAGCAAAGAGAAGAATAAATTATAATAGGTAGGAAGAAGGAAACAAACTAGGAACTTATAGAAACATAGCAGAGATTGACTTGATTGAGGTGGTTAAGGATAGCCTCTCTGGGCACGTGAGGATCTAAGGCCTACAAAGTGTGAAAAAAACAGTGTGTGATAAGTGTGTTTGCATACGCAAGGTTTTTTTTTTTTTTAAGATTTGATTTATTTGAGAGAGAGCACGCACGCAAACAGAAGCAAGCGGGGGAGAGACAGAAGGAGAGGGAGAAGCAGACTCCCCACTGAGCGGGGCTCAATCCCAGGACTCAGAGATCATGACCTGAGCAGAAGGCAGATGCTTAACTGACTGACCCCCCCCAGGTGCCCCTCACATGCAAGGTTTTGTGTTGGGGAACAGCAAGCACTCCACCCTAAGAATACAGCAGATGTAAAGGCCCTGGAGTGTTACAGTGCTTGACATGTTTAAGGAATAAAAAAAAGGCCAGGTGGTCCGAGCAGAGTACTGACAAGGAAAGCGCAGATGAGTTTGCAGGGGCCTGGAAGCCATGCTGATGAGAACGGTCTTGCTGAGAGGGAATGGATTCATGGTAGGAGAGACAGGGAGAGGGAGAGAAACAACTTCTGGATGTGAGACGGGAGGGAGATCCTGAGCACAAGTGGAGGGATTGGGCTTCTTCCATCTTGAGAACTGAGAAGACGGGTTCAGGTTTAGGCAGCTCGGTAGGTTTTGTGGTAGAAGGTAAGTTCATATCCAACATCTTCTATTTTCTTAAGTATAAACAAAGTCATCAGCTGAGTAACAATGTGAGCACAGGGTATGGGAGGCTTGAAAAGATAATAAAAGGTATAAGTCAGTCATCTCAGAGAGTGGGACAGTAAAGTACTGGGGAAACCCAGGATGGTTGTTGGGCAGTGTTAAGTGTCAATCTGAGGCTGACATGTTGAAGATGAAGCGAGGCTGGTCAGTGTAGTTGTGTAGTTTTCTCTAGGAATGCAGCTCAGTGCAATCACAAAAACCATAGTTAGTAGGGTTCATCTTAGGCTGGGGTTTTGCTAGGCCAACTGTATTTGTAAATTAGGTCAACCATGATCTTAAGTAAGAATTGTTTCAATAGACTGGGTGTAGAAGCCAGATCTCAGTGGGTGAAGAAGTGAATAAAACTGAAAGGCAGAGAATTCTAAGGACTCTTTCTATAGTGTTGCAGTGAAAGGCTGGATAGGGAACAGAAGGGGAAACTAGTTAACATAGAGTTTTCTTTACACGCTAAAAGGTAAAATTAGGGAAAGGAGAGAGATTAATGGCATAGGAAAACAAAAGCCTAATAAATAGGTCAATCTTTGCTGAGACAGAGCAGTTGGAATTAGACCAGGGAGGTATTTATCTTAGACAGGAGGAAGAAGAAAGATGCAGGAAAATGTGTAATAATACAATTAATAACAAAAATAGTTAACATTTATTGAATACTTGTTTTATAACACATACTAAAGGCTTTATATGCACAACTTAGCTTAATCCTTATAACAACTGTGTTACACTAAGAAAGATTAATGTGTCCAAGACCACCCGGATGGCAACTGGCAGAACCAAGATTTGCACAGGCAGTCAGATTCTAGATGTCTTGTTCTTAACCTTCACATTATAACGTAGGTGGTAACAGGAAGAAATTGAAGTTAAGAAGTTCACACCTAATAGCTTCATTTTCTTTGTGATTTTGGAGGCAAAGTCATCTTCAAAACAGGCTTGGAGGAGAGGATGGGGTGAGATGGTGAGGTTTGGGGATAGTCACTTAAGGTAATGTGAAGGGAAGCTCCTCAGGGGGCTGCCATGAGGTGCTTAGGAGCTAGCTGCAGCAGGACTCAATAGTATTTGTATATGTCAAATGACACCCCTCCATCCCTTGGGGGTTCTGAGTGGGAGGCATTTAAGTAAAGGCAATTATTTGTAATATAGGATGGAGGATCCTATGATAGAGGCTTGATAGAGGCTACACACAGAGACCTGTATGAGTAAAAAAGAAAAATCCTTCACCCAAAAAAGTGTGGGCTGAAGGGGTAGTGGTTGGGCGGGGAAGGATATGGCCATGGGAATGGGTTGCTAGAGTGGAGGGGAGGGTGGAGATCTGATGAGGTCAAGGAAAACAGAGGAAAGGATATTGGAAGACCTTGTGTTACTGTAATATCAAAGCACAAATATTTATTATTCAGGGTTAACACATATAGGACACTGTGATAGGTAAGGTATAATTAAAAAATAGAAGTAGTTCTTGGTTTATTTCCCAGCTAAGCCTAGCTCCCTGAAGGGCAGGGAACATGCTCTTGATATAGCGATATACTTACCACAGTGCTTTGTTCAATAAACACTGACTGGATTAAGATCACATCTACATTAAGAAAAGTCCTATATCACAGGTTACAAACTGGTGGCCCAGGGGCTGAACCAAGCTTACAGGAAGTGGTTTATTTAAGTGCATATGCAAATCTGTTGTGAGTGGTGGAGCTGTGGTAACCTGGCAAGCACATTTAGGTGGTAGTCACTAGTCAGCTCAATCTAGACCCCATGAAGGAATACGAGCCCAATGCCATCAGATGTTCTAAAGTTTTTTTTTTTTTTTTAAAGATTTTATTTATTTATTTGAGACAGAGAGAATGAGAGACAGAGAGCATGAGAGGGAGGAGGGTCAGAGGGAGAAGCAGACTCCCCGCCGAGCAGAGAGCCCGATGCGGGACTCGATCCCGGGACTCCAGGATCATGACCTGAGCCGAAGGCAGTCGCTTAACCAACTGAGCCACCCAGGCGCCCAGATGTTCTAAAGTTTTAAGTGTTCTCCATTTTGAAAGGTTGGCTCAAATTTTTTATGAACAACGAGTGAACTAAACATGCCTGTTCACCGAATTGTCTGTTAGCAGTGTTTGGTTTGAGAATTTTCGTCTATTCTCAGATCCCTTGATAAAGGGATTGCTTTTAGATTTTATTTCACCACGATTTATTTACCTGGGGCATTAACACATGGGCTATTGAAACATCTTAGCAACATTCTACTAACAGGTTCCCTTGCTCACTTGCCACACACACCTGCCTAACTACCTGTCCTGTATCCAATGTCTCCCCCCTTCCCATCCAACTGTCCCTGTCCAGCATTCCATCCTCACAGTCGTCTTTGGTAATCTGGGGAGTTACTTATTCAAACGAGATTGACAAGTATCCTGCAATAAAATCTCCCATGTGTTATTACTTTTTAATTGGGACCTTCAGTCCTAAGAAAGAATAACAGGGGGAATAAGAGGGCTAATTTTGGGGTGGGGGGCTTTCCCTGCCTCTGAAGCAGGGCTTCTCACATTGTATTGTAATTGTTTATTCGTCTAGTTTTCCTCCAGACGCCAGGCCATTTGTCTTAATCATTGCTGTATCCCTGAGCACACTGGTGTTCCATAAAACTGTTGGTGAGTATACCCAGTGAATGAAAAGCAGATGCGGCCCGAGGGTGGATTTTCCTTTGACTCCTGCTCAAGGAAGAAAGCTTCTATGATCATCCCATAATCACTCTAAACTGAGGCAGGCAGAGCGGGAAAGCGCTGGCTACTGCACACAGCCCCGATCTGGCCACCGTTTCCAGAGCGCCTACTGCCTGCCAAACGTCGGGCTGGTCGCCAAGGGCGCAGAAAATAAGCTCGAGAGCAAACAGTCTTAGCTTCATTTCCACTCAGTGCTTCCCGTTGCCTAGTTTGGCCTTATTACCCCCCAAAAGTTGTTTCAAAACACACTCAAGATTCCCGGCGTTCTCCTCCGTTATTTTCCCTTTAAAGTGTCTGGCGCCCGGCGCTCAGCGCCCGCCGTCGGAGCCCAACCCCGGGAGCAGGACCGCGGCGGGGCCGTGGCCTCGGGTCGGCCTGGGGAGCCGAGGCGGCGGAGAGCGGGGTCGCGTCCGCACGGGTCCCAGGCACCCCGGGCCGGGGCCCAGCTCCCGCCGCCGCGTGTCACCAGCGCCTCACCTCCCGGCCCCGCCCCTACCTGCGCTCCGCAGCACCGCGAGCCGCAGTCTCCCTCCGGAGCGTGACAGCCCGACATGGCCCGGATGAGGAGAACCACGGCCTCCTACCTTCGCGCGGCTTCGAGACCCGCGCTCAGCCTGGGCTAAGCCCCCTCTGTGGTGAGGCCACGGCTGCAATCGGGCGGCGCTGAAGGCAGCCCGGGGGCGGGGCGGACGAGGCGGAAGGCGGGTCTCGGAGGGCCTCGCGGACGGGAGATCCGGAGGCGCAGCCGCCTGGCCGGGAGGTGGGGCGAACGAGGTTGGAGGCGGGACTAAGGAGGGCCTCTCGCCTCGGAGACTCACAGCACCGCTGGAGCCCGGAGGCGTGGCCAACATGACAGGGGGCGGGGCCCCGGGGGGCCTTGATGACTGAGCGATCAGGCTGTGCTGCGGGCAGCCCGTGACAAGGCCGGGAAGATGGCGGCCTCCTGGAGGCTAGGCTGTGACCCTCGGGTGCTGCGCTATCTCTTGGCCTTTGGCGAGTGCCAAAAACTGGGGCTGGTGAAGGGCGCTTCCGGGTGGTCTGTCGGCCGCGGAGTTAGTTGGAGATGGCTTCACAGCACGCAGCGGCTGCGGGGTGAGTGGTCGGGGTCGGTCAGTTGCTCTGTGTAGCTGAGTAATGGGCCTGGGTCAGGGGCTTTTTGGTTCAGGCCCATCTGGGTGTGGAGGTGCCCGGGGCTCCCTCTTCCTAAGGCCTTTTCTTGGGGAGGAGTCCGCCGACTTGGCCTAGTGCATGCCGCGAAGGGTTTTCTTGGGAGCTGGAAAAACTCGACTCCGTTCCTGGGCCCCTGGTTGGTATGGCTTCTCTGTGACCTTGCCTCGGAATTTGGGTTATTTGTGACGCGCGGAGACAGGTCCTAAACGCTTTTCCTTCAGGCCGCTTTCCAGTTATATCTCAGGTCCCCCTAGAGCTGTCAAGCTGCCCAAGGTTGCTGAAATTCAAAAGCCACTGGTAGCAGTTCGTATTCATTCTCTGGGCCCATCTCTATGGGGCGAATTTTCTTCCAGGCCTCTCGGGTTGCCCCGCGCGACGACTCGCAAAAGACTTAATTTGTAAATGCCTAGGGCATCACAGACATAGGTCCAGAAGAATATTTTAAGCAAAATATGCGCTTAAAAGAGTGGCAATTTAGGAGGGGAGTCACACCAAGAAGTTATTATATAAAATTGGTATTAAGTAATGATATTAACACTTAATGATATTAACACTCTTTTAGTATTTAACAGGATGCAATATAGTATGCCGGGCATTATTTTTCTTTACATGAGGGTGGGGGGATATGGCTAACATTTTGTGTGTGATGTATTACCTGCCAATCATCCTGGCACACCACAGTGTGAATTTTAATATAAAAAATTAGGTGCAGTAGCATTGCTTAAATATTCTGAGCTACCTGAGGCTCAGAAAAAAAGAATGTTACAAAGAGTCACACGGTAAGATGAGTGCACTGATTTTAAGATTTGGTAATGAGAACAATTTATTTCCGTTTCTTCAGCTTGGTATTTAATAAAATACCTGTTGGAGTAGTAGTTCTTTTTTTTTTTTTTTTTAAGATTTTATTTATTTATTTGAGAGAGAGAGAATGAGAGACAGAGCAGGAGAGGGAGGAGGGTCAGAGGGAGAAGCAGACTCCCTGCCGAGCAGGGAGCCCGATGCGGGACTCGATCCCGGGACTCCAGGATCATGACCTGAGCCGAAGGCAGTCGCTTAACCAACTGAGCCACCCAGGCGCCCTGGAGTAGTAGTTCTTTAACTGTGTATAGAAGTCCCTGTTTTCCCTTTCCCCATTTTGTTAAATATTGAACTTTTCCTATAGCTCTCAGATATTCCATATGGGGTGGAGCTCAGCCATCTTCATTTTACAAACAACCTTTGGTGAATTTTGATGTTTTGTGTTGGTGTTTGATTGGCTACACTTTGAGACTCACTACCTTAGAAAATCATGAAACAGTACAAGCTCAGTGTTGGAAATAATTTAGGAAGAGTGTTCTTTTTTTTTTTTTTCCAAATTTTTATTTAAATTCTAGCTAGTTAACATATAGTGTAATATTGGTTTCAGGAGTAGAATTTAGTGATTCATCCCTTACATATAACACGCAGTGCTCATCATAACAAGTGTCCTTAATACCCATCACCCATTTGGCCCATCCCCCACCCATCTCCCTCCATCAACCCTGAGTTTGTTCTCTATTGGTAAGAGTCTGTATGGTTTGTTTCCATCTCTTTTTTTTTTTCTCCCCATATGTTTATCTGTTTTGATTCTTAAATTCCACATATGAGTGAAATCATGGTATTTATCTTTCTCTGATTTATTTCATTTAGCATAATACACACTAGCTCCATCCACATTGTTGCAAATGGCAAGATTTCTTTCTTGTAATATTCCATGGTGTATATATACCACATCTTCTTTATCCACCCATCAGTCAGTGGACATTTGGGCTCTTTTCATATTTTGGCTATTGTTGATACTGCTCCTATAAACATCAGTATGCATGTGCCCCTAGAATTTGTATTTTTGTATCCTTTGGGTAAGTACATAGTACAATTACTGGGTCATAGGGTAGCTCTATTTTCAACTTTCTGAGAAACCTCCATACTGTTTTCCAGAGTGGCTGCACCAGCTTGCATTCCCACCAACAGTGTAGGAGGGTTCCCCTTTCTCCGCATCCTCGCTAACATCTATCATTTCCTGACTTACTAGTTTTAGCCATTTTGACTGGTGTGAGGTGGTATCTCCTTGTGGTTTTGATTTGTATTTCCCTGATGCTAAGTGTTGTGGAGCACTTTTTCGTGTGTTTGTTGGCCATTTGGACGTCTTCTTTGCAGAAATGTCTGTTCATGTGTTCTGCCCATTTCTTGATTGGATTATTTGTTCTTTGGGTGTTGAGTTTGGTAAGTTCTTTATAGATTTTGGATACTAGCCCTTTATCTGACATGTCATTTGCAAATATCTTCTCTCAGGGGTTTTCTTTAGACCCAGTTTAAGGACTCCTGCCTCTGGAAACTCACTTAGGCAATCCTCATCTGAAGCATCATGACATTTTACCTACTCCCCTGCACACCGTGAGCAACATGTCTAACTCAGCCTGAACGTCGTCTGTAAGAGGGAGAACACTATATCCCAAGGAAGCCATCTTAGTTTCCTAGTTCCTCCTCCTTTCATGTATAAGGATCCTGGTGATTACATTGGTCCCACCAGGATTCTTTCCCCATCTCAAGGCCAGCTCTTTAGCAACCTTATTCCCTCCTTCAACCTTAATTCCTCCTTGCCATGTAACATAACATATTCACAGGTTCTGGATGTTGGGATGTGGGACATCTTGGGGGGTGGGAGGGAGGGAGGCAAGGGTATTATTCTGCCTACCCCAGTAGCTGACTGTGTTGTTAGGTAGCTTTAAATGATTTGGAAATCTTGGGGGTTTGTTTGTTTGTTTTTTTTCCCTAATGCTGAGCTCAGATTTGTCTCCCGACTTTTCACATACAGGTTTTTGTTTTGCCATGGTGAATGCACGTGGCAGTCCTTGAACTATTTGTTCTACAAAGCATGAATTACATGGTGTTGGCTCATTTTTCACTGAGCTTGGTAGAAATTAGCAACTATTCGGTAATCTCTAGACTATATGAATTAAGTACACTTACTGAATGATTTCCACATTCATACATCCATCCAGGATCTTAAAGTCTGTCCATGGGAGTCACACTTGGAGTTTTGGTTTCCTTAAATGGTGTTTGTTGGCAGCATTTTTATGAGTAATGACCTATGCCCCGTGCTTAGCACTGTCTATGAATTAGGAAGTGGACCCTCATCAGCCATCACGCCACATCTGCCAGCATCATGATCTTGCACTTCCCAGCCTCCAGGACTGTGAGAAATAAATGTTGTTTATAAGCCACCAGTCCCAGGTATTTTGTTTTAGCAGTCTGAAGGGACTAAGACGCTGAGCAATGGGGTCCCTTACTCAGAGCACATGTTCACAAGAAAGGCATACAATTGAACAAAACTTGGTCTCTTCCAGCAAGAAAGAAGTTGGGGGAGTGGGTTTGAGTATAACAAGTAGCACCGATCGCTTACTATGTACCATGCACCCTTCTCAGCACTTTACACGACCTAACTCATTTAGTCCTCATAGTGGATAATGCTGTGTGCTCTGGGGATAGAACCGTTTCAGCCCAGCTCTGCCTGACAACAAAAGCCTGTTTCCTTAACTACAGTCCACCTCAGTGTCTGCGGTTGCTTGGCCTTAGCCATCAGCAGAACAGTGCCAGCATGCTGAAGCTTTGTTCACCATATGTATATTGTGTGTGAATACCTCTGCTTTTTTTTTAATAAAGTGAGACATTTTAGTAATAGCTGCATTGTGAAATAGTATTTCAGCAGTAGTCCTGATAATCATAACAGTTTAACAGTTACAAGTCTAGACTGTGTATAAAGGGTGGCCGAACTATTTAAGAGAGTTAAAGTGTAACCATTTAAGAGAGTTAGAATGTATGTTAATGTCCTCCAATCTGTAAGTTTCTAATTGATAATTGATACACAGTTGACCGTTGAACAACATGGGGATTAGAGGCATTGACCCCCCCAACGCAGTTGAAAATCCATGTATAATGAACTTAAGTCCTAATAGCCCACTGTTGACCAGAAGCCTTACTGATAACATAAACAGTGGATGAACACATATTTTGTGTGTTATATGTATCATATACTGTATTCTTATATACATAACTTTTTCTTAAATGTTTTGGTATTTCTAGGCTACATGATTCATCCGTGAGTTTTTTCAAATTGTTGCAAATCTCCAAAAAATTTCCCAATGTATTTCTTTTTTAAAAACCTGAGTATAACTGGGCCTGCAGAGTTCAAACTCATGTTGTTCAAGGGCCACCCGTACTCTTAAGTGTGACCTGTTGTCTTGAGCTTCATTTCATTTGCTTTTTACAGCAAAATAGGTAAATCCCCAAACTTATGCATGTGTTCATTTTTTTGCTATACTCGTGAGTGGTGATTTCTTTTTGTCCTGTTCCAAGATTGCAAAATAAATGGATTCAAGTAGAATTTTAATTTTATAATTTAATCGCAAGAAGACCAGTATTGCAAGCTGAAACCTCTTGTGTAGTGTTTGGTTTCTCCCACTCAGAGGAAGTAGTTCTGCAGCCACAGACTGACTACCTAAAGTTCTCGCTAGCTTCCTTACAGATGTACCATTGGATACTACGTGTACGAAAGAATCAGCAAGTCCTTTAAACAAAATGGAGGCAATGGTGATTTTATTTTATTTTATTTTTGTACTTGGTAGGCAATACATTTACTATATATAGCTAATGACCTACTCAATACTTTGCTGCAATCAAGGACTTTCTTGTATTACATGAAAAATTTTAGGGGAGAATTAAGGTTGGCATATTTATAATTCAGGAGAGCTTCCTTGGGAATCTACTAGTGCTGGTTTTTAGGGGCGCACAAATCTATTTGAAAGCTGATAAAAGTTCCACCACTTTTCAAGATAAATGTGTACATGCATAATTTTCTGTGTGGTTCCAGGAAACTCGTGGATCTCCCTGTAATTTATCTATAAACACTGCCTAGTCTCCAGCCTATTTCCATAAACATTTCTGTCATTTCCTATAGAAAAAGGTGCCACTTTGCAAGGATATTTACCATATCTGAGAACAAGAAATGTATGTTTTTTATAGGGGTTCCCATTATAAACAAATGGCTAGAGAATACATTTAAATAAAGCCTGCAATTTGGAAATCTTGATTCATACTATTTCTTCAAATGGAGTGACCTTCCCTGTGATTTGAAATTTTTCTCATTACTTAAGTGCTACCCTCCTAAGTCTTTCTGTAGGGTCCTGGCAGGGAATAGATGGCAGTCTAAAAATGGCAAATTTGAGGAGAGTTTACTAAGTGACTAATTTCTGTGAATTCAGGGTGTAGAGGTGGTATTGTACTAAGGGGCTATTTAGAGCAAGATGCTGTCCCCACTCCTCGGCATGAAGAGGCATGGGAAGGAAGCCGTTGCCAGAGCTAGAAAGGATGGAGCCTGAGGGGAGGACCAGTGGTGGAGGTGTAGTCCTTCAGTTAAAGGATCCAACCAACCCCGGGTGATCCCACAGGGAGGGAGCTGGGGAAATAAATACCCTGACCTTGCTCTCCTTTCTCCCTTCATCTTCTGCTTCTGCTGCGCATTGGCTGAACCCAGGCGGATACCTGAGCACAGGGAAGCCTGTTTGTTTGGGTTTTTTTTAAGATTTTGTTTATTTATTTGACAGAGCGAGAAAGCACAAGCAGGGGGAACAGTAGAGGGAGAGGGAGAAGCAGGCTCCCCGCCAAGCAGGGAGCCTGATGTAGGGCTCGATCCCAGGACCCTGAGCCGAACCAGACGCTTAACCATCTGAGCCACCCAGGCGCCCCAGGAAGCCTGTTGTTGAAGCACACACAGTGGTATGGGGAAAGCTGATGAGTAATAGATCTAGAAGGGTAAATGGGAGATCTCTCCCCTACCTTCCTGACTCACGCTTGTCAGTCATTATACTTCATGTTTCAGGTGAGCACTGAAACAACCAAGTACTGTATTGTTTAAAAATATGGTGGTTCTCATACTACGAGGGGGGAAAAGAGCGAGTATAATTTTTTTTTTTTAAAGATTTTATTTATTCACTTGAGACAGAATGAGAGAGAGAGAGAGAGCACATGAGAGGGGGGAGGGTCAGAGGGAGAAGCAGACTCCCCACCGAGCAGGGAGCCCGATGCGGACCCGATCCCAGGACTCCAGGATCATGACCTGAGCCGAAGGCAGTCGCCTAACCGACTGAGCCACCCAGGCGCCCCAAGAGCGAGTATAATTTTTATACTTGGAAGAAGCAAGTGTGGTTTCCCTGGATTGTGGCCTAAGGGCCAGGCACAAGGGTAAGCACAGGGTCTATATAACTGACCTGTTGTTTAATGGGATTTTTCTGTAGGCATTTGAACAGCTGAATAGAAATCGAGTCTATATAGTTTTTAAGGCTCTTTGGGCACTTTTTATAGGAAGAAAGATTTTCGTTTTGGAACTGTGGCATCTTATTTTGATTTTTATTTCACTTGTACTCATGATTAGAGCCATCCCTGTCTCCTGACTTTCATATGGCACATCCAGTCTATCAGAAATTCCTGTTGGCTCTAGCTTTTTTTTTTTTTTAAAGATTTTATTTATTTATTTGACAGAGAGAGAGACAGCGAGAGAGGGAACACAAGCAGGGGGAGTGGGAGAGGGAGAAGCAGGCCTCCCGCGGAGCAGGGAGCCCGATGAGGGGCTCAATCCCAATGACCTGACCCAAAGGCAGACGCTTAATGACTGAGTCACCCAGGCGCCTCAAGCTTTAGCTTTTAAATGTAATCTGACCACTCCTCACCAGCGAGCCTGGTCCAAGCTACCACTACCTCTACTCTAGATATTGCAGGAGTGTCCCAGGACATATCCCTACCATCACCCTTGGCCCAGTACAGGCTGTTCCCCGTAGAGCTTTGAGTGCTGCTGCTTTTCTTTTTTCTTTTCTTTCTTTTTTTTTTTTTTGCTTTTCTTTT
Organism: Neomonachus schauinslandi; assembly: GCF_002201575.2. Taxonomy (NCBI): domain Eukaryota; kingdom Metazoa; phylum Chordata; class Mammalia; order Carnivora; family Phocidae; genus Neomonachus; species Neomonachus schauinslandi. The sequence goes on along the minus strand of NC_058413.1, from coordinate 25,100,759 downwards.
CTTCTCTTCTTTTAGTTTTTATTATTTATTTATTTATTTATTTAAAAGATTTTATTTATTTATTTGACAGAGAGAGAGATAGCGAGAGAGGGAACACAAGCAGGGGGAGTGGGAGAGGGAGAAGCAGGCCTCCCGCGGAGCAGGGAGCCCGATGTGGGACTCGATCCCAGGACCCTGGGATCCTGACCTGAGCCGAAGGCAGACGCTTAACGACTGAGCCACCCAGGTGCCCTCTTTTTTTAGTTTTTATTTATTTATTTGACAGCACAAGCAGGGGGAGCTGCAGAGAGAGTGGGAGAAGCAGGCTCCCCACTGAGCATGGAGGCCAATGTGGGGCTCAATCCCGGGACCCCAGGATCATGACCTGAGCAGAAGGCATATGTTTAACAGACTGAGCCACCCAGACCCCCCACCCCTTTTTTTAACGTAGGCTTCACCCTGGGCCTACTCATGACCTGAGAACTCATGACCCTAAGTTCAAAACCTGAGCTGAGATCAAGAGTTGGATGCTTAACCAACTGAGCCATGCACCCCCAGAGTGCTTCTTTTAAATTATAAATCAGATCGTGTCAGTTCTCTGCTGAAAACCTCCAAGACTTCTCATTAAACTCAGAATGAGATCTGAAGTCCTGATTGTGATATACAAGGCACCATCTTCCAGAAATGCCTCTCATTTCTCTCTACCACTGCTAGAATGAAGGCCAAACATTTGGAAGATCTAATGAAAGATCCTAGGTGCCTTTTCAGTCTCTCAAGTCAAATGGTCTAAGTGGATAAAGGAGAATGGGTAACAAATTCATGGGTAGCTTCACTTGGTACTTAAAATCCTATTATTTTAATTTTTCTGTGAAGTTTATAATTGCGACCATCTCAAAGCATGTGCAGTTTTTTTTCTTTCTGTAAATTATAGATTTGCGAGCATAAGCCGTTTATGTGGAACTGCAGACAAGTTCAGTTTTTTTTTTTTTTTTTTAAAGATTTTATTTATTTATTTGAGAGAGCGAGAGTGAGAGAGAGCAAGCACATGAGAGGGGGTAGGGTCAGAGGGAGAAGCAGACTCCCCGCCGAGCAGGGAGCCCGATGTGGGACTCGATCCCGGGACTCCAGGATCATGACCTGAGCCGAAGGCAGTCGCTTAACCAACTGAGCCACCCAGGCGCCCGACAAGTTCAGTTTTTAACTGTGGTTATTTCTCTTGCTCAAAATTTTTTTCATGGTTTTCCATTGCTGTTTAAATAACATCAAACCCATTAATGAGGTATTAAAGTTAAGTTACGATAGTACTGTAAGGTACTATAGACAACTAGAAGGTAATAGTCCCAACTTTTTTTCATTTACATGCTCACTTCTCATTTTAATTATATTCTACACTCCAGCCAAACTAAGCTGTAATTCCTGCCTCCTTCTTTGCAAATGATGTTCCCCTCATCTGAAATATCTGCTCATTCCCTCACCTTGTTTTCTTTGCCTAGCACACATTTTTTAAATTAAAAAAAAATTGTGGTAAAAATACGTAAAATTCACCATTTTAATTATTTTTATGCATTTGGTTCCACGGCATTAAATACATCTACATTGTTGTACAACCATCACCGCCATCTATCTCTAGAACTTTTTCATCATCTCAAACTGAAACCCCGTGTCCCTTAATACATCCCTTTTCCCCGCTCTCTCCCCAGCCCCAGGTGACCACCATTCTACTTTCTGTCACTGAATTAGTCTGTTCTGAGTACCTCCCAAAGGCAGAATCCTACAACATTGGTCTTTTTGTGTTTAGCTTATTTAACTTAGCATAATGGCTCGGGTTTCATCTGTTCTGTTGCAGGTATTCGAATTTCATTCCTTTTTAAGGCTGAATCATGTTTCATTGTATGTCTCTACCACATTTCGTTTATCCATTCATCTGTTGTTGGACGCTTGGGTTGCTTCCACTTTTTGGCTGTGGTGAATAATGCCGCTATGAACATGGTGTGCAGGTATCTGTTCAAGCTCCTGCTTTCCATTCTTTAGGGTATATACCCAGACCTAGGAGGCCTGGATAAAATGGTAATTGTGTGTTTAATTTTTTGAGGAATCATTGTTTTCCATAGCAGCCTCACCATTTTACTTTCCCACCAACAACACACAAGGATTCCAATTTCCCCACATCTTGCCAACAGTTGTTTTCTGGGTTTTTTATAATAGCCTGTCATATTCTAATGCATATAAAGTGAAGTGATACTAGCACAGATTTTTCTTTTCCTTCCTTGATCAGCTGGAATCTCAGCTCGCATTGCTTTGCAGTGTCCTATGACATTTTTATCTACTACGCTCTAGTACTTCTATACATATCTTGACTGCCCATTTAAACCATAATCCTTTTGAGGTCAAGATACTGGTCTTGTATTGGTCTAGGGCGAGGATAACAGGAGCCCTAGAGGCATTTACTGAGGGCCTAACTGGCTCATTAGCTTTGATAGAGAATGTTAAGACAGCACCACTGAAGATAAAACATTTGCTGATGATTTATTTTAATGAGAGTTTGGTTTTCAAATGTGCACTACAGTTAAAATAGAGATCAAGAATTAGTGTACTGTAGCTGTGAGAACAAGGCCAGATTAGGTAAAGGAGAGAGTAGAAAGGAAACCTTCACCTTGAGGCCGGGGATGTGAAAGGTACTATGTGAGTCCATCTACCATTACTTGAGGAAGGAGTTGTAAAGCAGGATATTGTGGTACATCTAGCCATCTCTGGATGTCTGCAGAGTCCCCCCTCTTAACCATTTCTACACCACCTATCAGTAATAAATAGCTAACGTTTTTGAGACTGACTGACTCTTTGCCAGGCTCCACTGTAAAGACTTTGCATGTGTTAACCTTCTTTAATCCTTATAAACTCTGTATTTTACAGAAGAGGCAACTGAGGCACAGAATGGTTGAGTGAATTTTAAGTGGTGGATCTATAATCGGAACCTAGGCAGTTTGGTTCCAGTGCCTGTTCTCTGAATCACCATGGTCTGCTGCTGCTTGTTAAGGATTTTATAAAATTAACTAACCATTTCATTAAATAATAAAATATTTACCTTAACACAGTAATATATGCATATAGTTTAAATAGTCAAGTAGTACTAACAATAGTACTATTAGGATACTGCTAGGGTTATAACGATATAGTGGATCTCTCCCTACTTCCCCAGTCTTCTTTCTTATAAGCAGTAAGTTTTGTCTCTTAGCTTTGTTCCAGCATTTGCTCATCTCCCTATTTCTGTTTTACATATTATCTGTGGATGAGTGATGGACAGTGCCATCCCCTAGCTTTTCCCTCTCTTGTCCCCACAGTGTAGTTATTTTGCAGGTCGTGGTTAAATCCATATTCAGTATTTACACTCAACAAACGTCATACACAATTTGGGATTGTCGTATATTGTCCCAAATTGTGATTGTTAGCTTTCTTACTTTTTTGCCTTTCCTGACATTGTTGCCTTTTAAATTTTTTCTCCAGTTTCTTCTGTAACTATTGCTGATTCATCCCATACCATCTAATAGCTTCTCAGCATAACTTTCTGTATTGTCAGTCACATCAGATAATCTCAGTTCATGTATTTTTGCAGTTTCTGTATACCCCCAGATGTGGAAGTTGAACCTTCATTCTAAAGGTTTGGAGAACGTCCATTCTAAAGATCTTTTTACCTTCTCCAGAGAAACAATCTCCAGTGTCCCAGTCTTCTGTTGAATGAGGGTGGGTTGTTACCCAGCACTGGACTGCAGGAGGGGATCCCCGTATCTAACTGCATCTCAAATAGCATTCACCCAAACGCCCACCCCCATTCCCCAGTTGCAAAGATCCTCAGGGCTGCCAGTTCCTGGGCCTTTGGGTAATTCTGTTGTATGAACAGGTGATTAGCCTGGCTTTCCCCGAGCTGGCTTAGGATTCAGCTTTCTAGAATCTCTTCAGTCAATTATTACTCATCTATTTACTTTTCTACTTCCAAATTTGTGTGCTATTATTCCTTCCTTTCTCTCTGTCCTTGTGGGTTTTTGTGTCTAAAAATAACAAAAACAAAACTTTTTTTTTTTTACTTAGTGTTAGATAAGTTTTGGGCAGGGAGTGAAATTGGATAAACTTACTGGAGAAAACTACTAACATGTAGATTATAAGAAACAAAAGAAATAAAAAGCACTTATATAATATCACCAACCAGAGAACCACTTTTGCCATTTTGGAGTATATCCTTTCAGTCTTTGTGTGTGTACAAGCTAAGCAGGTAGGAAATAGATTATGCCATATATAGTGTGTGTGGGCCATCTTTTACCATGGCAAGACCTGTAAATGCTGTTTTTACAAACTATTATGCATGCATTTTCTGTTGTCCTTTGGCATTTTCAGTTTATTCTTACACTGGTAATACACCAAAATCACTGTTTGAATAAAGAAGATGTATAGGACAAACACTCATTAAAAAAAAAAAAATTTTGCTTTAGCCGCCTTTATTCAAAGCTCAGTGTTAATATTATTTTGTGCCCTGGTGTTGATTTTTAAATTAGCTGTACTTCATTGTGCTTTTATTTCATCCAGCCTGCAGATGGCAGAGTTGTTTTATTTTTAACAGGTATTTTAAAGGTTAATTATATTTAATGAGTTCTTGCATTGGACAGAGAGGTGATTAAATGAACAGCATCTCTCCCTATTAGAAAAGAAGCAAATTAATGTGAAGAACAGGGAAGCACACTAAGAAGATAATTTACTTCTTCACTTGGTCGATCTTCACAATTTTTTATGTATTTGGATAATAGTCGTATAAATGGACGAGAGCCTGATGCTCAAGCAGTATCATATATAAACTGCTGAATTTCCTTAATTTCTTTAGTCACAGTAATGGAACTTAGATCTGTTAAATTCTAACTAAAATTTGGGTGTATTTTTGAGTATTAATTGAAATAACTGATATGACCGTGGAGAATAAAATACATTGCCTTTATTCTTTTTTTTTTTTAAGATTTTATTTATTTATTTGAGAGAGAGAGACAGAGAGAGCATGAGATGGGGGAGGGTCAGAGGGAGAAGCAGACTCCCTGCTGAGCAGGGAGCCCAATGCGGGGCTGGATCCTGGGACTCCAGGATCATGACCTGAGCTGAAGACAGTCGATTAACCAACTGAGCCACCCAGGAGCCCACATTTCCTTTATTCTTATTCATAGTTGTGCCAGGTTATTAGTAGGAAATATAACTGGTGCGCATTTCAAGGCCTCCTCAACTTGACAGAAGGAAGGTAGTAGGACAGATGTACTGCTTACTGGAATGAAAAGGGCAGCTATATTTAATTTCTGTAATAAAATTAAAAATATTAGGTCTAAGCCAAAATTCCAAGAAGTCTAGGAAAAAGCCCCTACTATCTGAATAGAATTGACAACAGCCATAGAGGGCAGATATTAATAATGTGCAGCCTGTCATTCAAAGCTGATATGATTGCATACTTACTTTCCCACTGGAAAAATACATTTGGAAAAGATATGTATAATGTTCCAGTCAAAAGAGACTATACTAGAGTGAAATATGTACCATTATTAGTAAATTAATGTTTATGTTTTGAAGTTATTTTCTGGCATGAGAATCCAAGGGTAGATTGGCTAGATTAATCAGAAAATGCATTGCACATTTTACTTTCTACAGTAAGCTAGTGTAATCAATCAAGAGATAGTACCAAATAAGAGAGATGTCCAAAATGTCTTTCTCTGGTTTTTGTAACTTTCATTTCAGAGTACGGATAGTGATCTATTACAGAATTTTTATATTTTATTGTCATTATTCAGAGAAGCAATTTCAATTCATCCTTGAAAGGTAGCTGTGTGAGGAATGATTATGTCTTTTTATTTTTAAAATATGAAAATTTTTGAGTTCTTGATGTGGTAATTTGGAAAATAATAAATACAAAAGTTTCATAATACAGTCCTTAATGTCAGGAATAATGGAAATGTGAAGGTCTCATAGGTGAGAGATTATAATAAGAGATAGAATCATAAAATACTATGAATTGTATCTTGGCAGCTGGAACCAAGGTATAAAAATACTGAAGCGAGATTTTGTTTTGAAAGACTTGATTTAGTGTTTGTCATAAATTGGAATCTGGACATAGAATCATTGAAGTCCATTTATTTTGTTGCTTTGAAGTGGAACTCTATTTGATATAAATTTCATATGTATGTGATTATGAAATATTCTATCTCATAACACCAGCCTTGAACTTTTTAATGGAAGCAATATATTTGGCCTTTTTTTGAAGCTGTGTTTTTCAAAAAGAGGCTGACCTCTTATCATGGTGCTATTAGAAGGTAAATTTTTTATTTGCTTTTTTTTCTTTTTTTTTAAATCCCATTTGTCACTATGAGCTTAAAAAAATTAAATGCGGAGGCTTGGACTTGCTAAACATTTTGAAGGCAAATGTTTTTATTTGTTTTCTACATCAAGCCATGAGAAAATGAAAGAGGCACATGCAACATAATGTAAGGGGTAAGAAAGCTCATTTTATTGTTTTTAAATGGGGTTAGTTTATCAGGCTTTGAGCACTTTTCATGAATTCTTGCAATAAGCATAGGCTTGTTACAGTTTGGATTTGGAGATGTATCACTAATGTTAAGTTTGCCTGTGTGTGTTGTGTTTTCCCTAAATGTACGTCCCGGAATTCTAATTCAGAGTGGAGGGGGGTGGGAGGGATGGGGCGGCTGGGTGATAGACATTGGGGAGGGTACGTGCTATGGTGAGCGCTGTGAATTGTGCAAGACTGATGAATCACAGACCTGTACCTCTGAAACAAATAATACATTATATGTTAAAAAAAAAGAAGAAGAAGAAGAAGATAGCAGGAGGGGAAGAATGAAGGGGGGGAATCGGAGGGGGAGATGAACCATGAGAGACGATGGACTCTGAGAAACAAACTGAGGGTTCTGGGTGGATGGGTTAGCCTGGTGATGGGTATTAAAGAGGGCACGTATTGCATGGAGCACTGGGTGTTATACGCAAACAGTGAATCATGGAACACTACATCAAAAACTAATGATGTAATATATGGTGATTAACGTAACATAATAATAAAAAAAAGGAAAAAAATAATAAATATAGATAAACTATGGAAAAAAGAAAAAGAATCTCGTACTCTGGTGTTGTATGGATGGCACTGCACTGAGGTCCTGCATAGTAGTTTGCATTCCTTTCTATCCATTCAGTATCTTCATGTGCCTGTTTTAGTCCACGAGGACTTACTTTACTAAAGAAAAAAATGCGATAATGTTTTTAAGCCATATTACAGTTATGGTTTGAATTTCAACTAGATGGAGCTGGGAAATTAAATGAAACTGTTGAGGTCATTACACAACACATGAATAATCTGAGGAGAGGAAGTTTTTGAGAGACATAATGCCCAGGTGTTGATGGCCCGTGTTTACCAGTCTCTTCTGCGCTGTGTTTTAACATAAAATCAGGTGTTAATAATAAATACATGGCTTATTAATGATACATTCATTATTAATAAATCTCATTTATCAGGAGTTAGGAAAGTCATTGTGGCTATTTTTCCTCCCTTATTTTTAAGATATCATGCACTTAATGATTACCTGCTTTCTTCTACATTCAAAATATTCATTGTCAGTAGTAAAAGTGGTTTCTTGATACAGGAATTTTTTTAAGCCCAAGGTAGGGAAAGGACTTATTCGGAAATTTGACTGAAGATATGTTCACATGGATTTGAGATGTCTGATTTGCTGTGTTTGAATTTCTCGGTGAGTAGGCTATAAATTTCTGGGTGAGTAGGCTATGAATAACCAGTGATTAATTGATCCATATTTGTAAGGATGAGAAGTAGGGCAGTGTAGTAGAGTATAACCTTTAGAGTTAGGCAGGAGTAATTCAGATCTCTTAATCAGTGACTTGTAGTTGTCTCATTGATGAAATGGATGTGTTGACTTAGAGTTTGGTTTGAGCTCCACCATTGTTGGGGTATTAGGAGTGAAAGTTCTACTTTTCTGTCCTTCTTAGAGTTTGGTACCCATTGAGAGAGAGGCAAAAAAGTCAGATGGGGATCCAAGTAACAGTTTCAGTGTGGTGGTTTTGTTGGATTAGAGGATGTGACTTAGATCTGTGGCCTTCTACGGTTGGGCTTCCCAGCATAACCCATGTTTAGACTTTGGGCTTTTGTTTGAGGAGAATTCATGTATATAAAGCAAACACACATACCTTAATTGTTTCCTCACGCCCAGTGGGCCCTGATGGCAGGAACAGAGGTAGGCCTGCTATCTATCTGCCTTTGAAAGGCAGATCCACTTAGGACTTGCACAAGAAAGAGCTGAAAGGAAAATGCAAGTTCCTTAAGGCAGGCAATTCTTTTTTTTTTTTTTAAGATTCTATTTATTTACTTAGAGTAAGAGAGCACGCTAGAGAGAGAGAGAGGGAGGGGGCGCCCGCATGACTGGGGGGGAGGGGCAAAGCCAGAGGAGGGGCAGAGGCAGAGGGAGAAGCAGACTCCCCGCTGAGCCGGGATTTCCCAGGACCCTGGGATCATGACCTGAGCTGAAGGCAGACACTTAACCGACTGAGTCACCCCGGTGCCTCGAGGCAGGCAATTCTTTTTTTTTTTTTTGAGATTTTATCTATTTATTTGTCAGAGAGAGCACAAGCAGGGGGAGCGGCAGGCAGAGGAAGAAACAGGCTTCCCACTGAGCAAGGAGCCTGATGCGGGACTCGATCCCTGGACCCTGGGATCATGATCTGAGCTGAAGGCAGATACTTAACCCAGGCGCCCCTGAGGTAGGCAATTCTTAAGAGAAAATGAGGAAGAGGCTGAGGCAGGTATGTGTGCTTGGTGGAAAGAAGACAGTAGCTTCTCTCCAAATGCTTTGGAGATGGAATTCCTTTACCATGAAGCTGTAGGAACTCTCTGCTTGAAGTCACAGTAAATTAGTTGTTTCTCAAAGAAAGTATTTAACATCCTTTAACATTAGTGTTCAGTTCCCTTGCTTTTAACCCTAAAACGTCAATGGAAAAAAAGAAACCCTATCCTGTGCTCGTCCACATTTGAAATATATTAGATGTGCTTTATAGTGTTTTGCTTTTTTTGGGTCAGAGGTTTGAATAATCTGAGGAGAGAATGGGTTCTGTGGAAGGTTTCAGGGAATGTAATTTCTTACTATGGCTACTGCTAGGAGCTGGTATATGCTATTAACTGCTTTATTAGTATAAACTTTATGTGAATTTAGTGTACAGCTGTGTGCTCTTTGAGTGTGGTCCTGGGCACTGGGCGACTTTTGGGAAAGCACATCTGGACAAATATAGAGAGTATGTCCTTTTTTGATATCCAAGGAGAAAGTAGCTGTGTTTCATTGAGGGGTCACCCTGGTTTGAGTCTACCTTTTTGGATACCTAGTTGAAATGTTGTATGGAACACAATCTGAGATTAATTTAACTATGCAGGTTCGTTTGCCTAGTCCTCTTTGACTAGGCGAATCTTTTTCTTTCACGACTACCAGCAAGAACCTTTGGTTCTTGAATAGTGTAATAGTAGAGGAAAATAAAAAATACAATCAATTGCTTAAAGTCTAATCTTGATTACTTTGTTGTAGGTTATCAGAGTCCTAGTTTTTTTTTTTTTTTTCTTATTTGTCTTTTCCTTTGGTCATTTTACTTGTAAATATTTTTTTGCAGTGACAAACGTGAAGAAGGAGGTGAAACATAAATCAGGTTTTTTGTTTTTTTTTTTTAATCTTGCAAGCATCTGGCTTGAAAATACACATGACTGGGGAACTATGAAAAAGGAATTGAAAGTATTCCAAAAAGAATTTTATTTAAAAAAAAAAAGTGACAATTCTGTGTTTCCATACTGTTTACTGGACACTTAGTTTGACCACTTGGGAGTCTTTTAGATTTTGGAATATTTTCTTTCCCAAATTGAATTTGATTTTAACGTATTTGAACTTTCTATTGACGCCTCATGAGGTGCTTTTTTTTTTTTTTTTTCTTTGTGGCTGATCTTTCCTTTTTCATTTTCAGCTGATCCCATTAAGATACTGATGCCATCACTGTCTCCTACGATGGAAGAAGGAAACATTGTGAAATGGCTGAAAAAGGAAGGTGAGCGAGTACACTACTAATGCCTTGTGTTATTTCATCGTTTGGGGGTCTTTTCCAATCAGCTGCATTACACAGCACATGAAATAAATCACATCCTCCGCTAGTTAATCTAAGTTTGTTTAAATAAACTTTCCCGTGGTAATGTATAATGTAGCAAAGGTTTTCTGGGTTCAGCCTGTATCTTTTCACAAGCAGAGAATGGTAAAATATTTTGAGGCTTTTTTTTTTTTTTTTAGTTTTAGTTTTTATACTTAGCTTTTAGTGTCAACATCATAAATTTGTTGAGCCCCTTAAGTTAATTTGTGGTTTTATGATGATGTTGTCTGTGTGTGTGTGTTTCCTGAGGCTAAGCAAGTTGATTATAAATTTCATTGGCAAGAACAGATAATAATAATAGAGAAAACTCTCAAAAGAAGAGCAGAAGAGAAGGATTCCAGCCCTACTAGATAGTGAAATGTATTATGCCTCTATAATACAGAGGGACAAAGGAACAATTAATGTGGAGGCATCTGGAGAAGGAGACTTTATATTGCTGGTGGCTGCTCTCTTTTCCTTTTTCCCCCCACTCTGGTCGTTGCCACGTGTTGCGGTAGAGTTACCTTCCCCCGTGCAGGTATTGACTGGGGACAGCTTTTTTCGGCACTCGATGTAGCCGTCTTTCCCTGTGCTTTAGTCATTCTGCAACATGTTAAACTTTTGTGGAGGAAAGAGGATGAATCACCAGTCCCTATTAGAGATTACAGAGAAATGGACCAGATGAGTTCCCTGTAGCCATTATTACGCTTCAGCTTGAAAAATGGTGAACCAGGTGTTAAAAACAGAAAGAGGGGAGCTTATGGATGACATGGCTTGGAATGCCATATCTGATTCCAGAGACTAGCCCTGGCGAGGACTTGTATGTGACTCAGTGGGCACAGATGTCATCCAGGCAAATGCTGGTATTGAGTGGTCCAGTCTAGTGCTTGTGAAATAACACTGAAGAGTTTAGGCAGTGGGCAGGAATTCAGTCTGACACTTACGCTGTGATTCCAGGGGATAGAGCCATTCATGGTATCACTTTTGCCAGTGATGACAGATACGGGGATTGGGAAGAAGGCTACAAGTATTTACTTCTGAACCGTAGCCAAATGAGCTTGAGAGTTTAGGAGAAGGCCTCAGTTCTTTGAGAGAGACTGAGGTGCTAGGAAAGGCAGCAAGATAGATTACAAAATGGACCTCACAGCAGGAACTTGGGACTATGGATTAGATCAATATGCAGGTTAGGAGGTGTGGTACAGTGAGGCTATCCAGATGACCATGACTAGTTACCATGTCTGGTTGGAAGCATTACTTAATTCTGTTCCTCTCTGGGGAATATGTCTTGATCTGTCTCCTTTCCCTTTTATGACTAGCATAGTAATTGGAACACACCCAGCAGCATAGTAAGTAGTTGATCAGTAAATATATTGGTGGGGAAGAGTAAGCCAAAAGCAGGAAATGTGACAGGGATCTAAGAGAGCTTTGCAGATGAGGTACTGTTTGACCTGGTCCTTGTAGAATACATGGGTTTTGTTTTTAAAAAAAAAAAAAGTGTGAAAGGGCATCCTGGATAATATAAACAATTCGGCAAAATCTTGGAAGTGAGATGTCGTAACATATATTTTGGCAATTGTAGGTAGTTCAGGCTGCATTAAGGGCATAGTGTGTGTGAGGTCAGATAGGTTATAGGAAGGATCTTGAATACCAGTCATCAGTTTGTCAGTCTATAAGGGTCTTTATCCTGAAACTAAGATGTATCCACACTCACAGTTATTTTATAGGAAGTGGTTTCTGTGTGCTTTCTTGAGCCTTGTTAGTAGCATTACACTGAATGGAGCAAGCCCTGATGGCAATCTGGTATCAAGAGCAAACTATAAGTCATTTAAGTAGCCCCCTTTGCCCACTCACATTTGAAAAGTCAACCCTGAGGACTTTCAGTCACTATGACCATCTAAGCAGTGGGGTAAGGCTTCTGATCACTACTGGATAGAAAATTATAAAGCAAATTTCTTAATGGTAAGTAGTGCTTAAATACAAGAAAGGGGACTCATCAGATGGTAGCAGCATCTACAGTGGTGAGTAGGAGTTGGAGCCATGTGCCACACGGGGGCCTGAGCTGGAAGAAGAATAAATGAGATTGGGAACAGGTATTTTTGAGGGGAAGAGGAAGGGAGCTGGGGGAGGGGAAATCAAGAAGTTAGGTTTAGGCTTTGATGTGGTAAATTTGAGATGCCTATTAGACATTGAAGCCAAGGTGTTGAATAGGCGATCGGTTGTAGGATTTGAAGTTCCTGAGTGAAGTCTGACTCGGAGATAGAAATTTGAGAGTCATCAGTATATGGATGGAATTTAATGCCATATGATAACAGGCAAATTCATTTATTTGACTTGAGATCTCTATGGAATAAGAATGCCTACTCCCTTGAAAATTTGCTTTCATAGTCCTGTCCTCATGAGGCTTTGAGGTTCACATCTATAGTACTTGCATTTTCTGGGAACCCACAAGCAGAGGTAAAGTGGTTCTGGGCTGATAATCTTCCTGGGTTACCTGGCAGAAGCCATTATTCTGGAAAAACTCAGCCTCTAGTCCAAGCCATATAAGATTCCCAGATAAAGTCCTACTTATGAAGAGTCCACAATCTCAAATTTAATAACAAAACAGGTCTAGATCTATAAGAACTTCAGTTAATTGGAATTACTAGATACATAAAACTATTTGAAATGACTAAACATGTAAGAGAAGGAATTGAAAATCTGAAAAGAGGCAGACACTCGCCAGAAAGTCTAGGCAGATTTGAAAAGGACAAACAGAACTTCTAAGAATGAAATCTTTTATCTCTAAAATTAGAAAACGAAAAACTCAAGGTTGTGTTAAAGTGTAACTGAGCAAAGAATTAGTGAACAGAAGTTCAACCTGAGAAAATTAGTTTGCATGTAGCCGAAAGAGATAAAGCAGTAGAAAATATGAACAAGAAGTTGAGAGATGGGGAATAATATGAAAATCATCCAGTAATCCAACAGCAGGAATTCTAGGAGGAGAAAGAAGAGAGAATGAGAAAAAGGTAATATTCAAGGCAAAAGTGGCAGAGAATTTTCTAGAATTTGAGGAGGACATAGATCACATAAATGAAAGAGCCAGTGCTTCATTAGGAAGCATTCTGAGCAATTAGCTCTGCATGACTGCTGTCTTTTAAAATAATCACCAATATCTTAAGAAAGTTTCACTTTTACAAATAATGTAATCAATTGGAATCTATTTTTAGGTTTCTTTTTCCTGATGAATTACAGAGCTTTGGCTATTTCCACATTCAGTATGACAGAGTGTTGGTGTCATTACATAATGATTCAGACGCAGAACAGCCTTTTAGGGTTATTATAAAAAGATTAAATTTTTTCACATTTTGAGACAAGTAGATAAGGATTCTTTGGACCACATTTATCTTTCAGACTTATAGCTCACTGGCAACCTGATAACTTATTCACATCCATTAGAATAGGGAGAGTATGATGGAGAGCCAGGAGACATATGGTCTCATCATTCTGTTCTTTTTTCCTTTTCATGACAATGTGCTATTTTCACATAGGACAAGCCAGGATACACTGTAAGCCCTTGGAGCATGTTTCCCTGAAGGTTGTTCTTAAAATTGTGTTCTGCCAACTGAAGAGAAATGTTCCTTTACTAATATACTATAAATAATTGAGAGTAATCTTAATCTTTGGTGCTCAGTAATTCACCATCTTCTTTCTTTAAGTTGATCATGTTCATGATTTCATTGTGATCTTTTGAGCATAACTTCTTTTCATTAACATTTATGTACAGTATGCATGTGACTATATGTCTAAGTATGTCTGGGGCTTGATACATTTATGATAACTTGGTTCAGTCATTCTATATTAAAAACATTTCAATTCTTGCATCAAACTCTATGCATACCATTTTGTCCAGCTGTCTCCTGCAGCTTTTTTAAAACTGTGTTTTAAAAAAAATTGATCTTGAGATTTTTTAATGCATGGTCATTGTTATTTGAAACAATGAGTTTAGACCTTCAGATGTTAAGAGGATTGAATTTTTGTTCATAAAAAAGAACAGTGTTATATCTAATTATAAATTTAGTTTATTTTTAAGGCTAACGATCTTAAAACCGTTAATGGATAGCAGTTTGGTCTTACAAACTTTTAACGATTTCTTGAAAATCGGAGACTCTGTAATTCACAACTGTTATTACTAATGCTTTGGGGGGGTGTTGGGGGGGTGTGTTTTAAGCAAAGGTGATAAAGGTGCAGTGAAAGGAACTCTGGCCTGGAAATCACAGTTTGTCTTTTGGGGTTCCCACTCTGCCATGAAATATCTGGGGGTGAGTTGAACTAGTTAAAATCTAAGGTATATTCCTGGCTTTAGAATTCTATGGTAACTCAATTTCATTTTGTTTTGTTGGAGTCTCGGAAATATGCAATAATATGTACATTTTTTCCCATCTTTGTTGATCTAATGATTGTTAACAAAGCAGTTTTATAATGAATAGTACAATACTTAATTTCAGTCTGGGATTAAGTAAGGAGTATGCATTGTAAAATTGGTGGAGAAGACACTTCAAAAGTGATAGGTAACATGTACAATGTCAGAATCTCTTGAAAGGTGAGCTGAACTGTAATTTCACATCTTTTTTACAAGTTTGTTATTTGGAGAGAAAAATGTGCTTCAGATATTTTCAGTTTAATGAACATGGATATAGCTTATTTTTTCATCAATTGAAATCAAATCTGTTAAAATAACAAAAGGAAGAAAATATTCTTGTTTCCCCCCTTTTGTGAGAGAATATTTGAGGGTATGAAAAACACTGTTTTCTCTCTGAGATATCTTAGAGCATACCATGAAATACTGGAAGAGAAGTTGGTTGAGGTAGTCCCGCAAAGTACTTACTTAGTGTGTGGAACTTCATCAGTGATGTTTGCTGCTGCAGCTCTTGATGTTCTCCCCCAGAGACTGCCATTTTATGTGGACGTTCCTTCTGTCATGTGACTGGGAACTGCGACTATCTCAAATAGCTTTTGTACAAGTCTTTAGACTAGATCTCATTAATGTGGATTATACAGTTCTGAAGTAAAACTGTTCGGAAGGAGTTCATCACTGTTGGAAGTGTTATCACGAGGTACTGTTGTGGAGTCACATGGGTCTCTGGATTCTGCTGAAGAAGAGCTCCCGATGTCTGTTGTTATTTCTGGGGATTTGTATCCATGTTTGTGGTGCTAAAATGGAAAACTTTTGAAACATGCATTTCATAAATAGCTTCACCATTTTTTTCAGTCTATTACTGTTTTAGCAGCTTTATTGAGATACAGTTTACATACCATAGATTTTGCTGATTTTAAGTGCACAATTCCATGATTTTTAGTTAAGTAGAAGAGTTGTGCGACATCACCAAAATCCAGTTTCAGAACATTTCTGTCACCTAGAAGATCCCGGGTGCCTGACTGCAGTCACTTCTTTCTCCCATCCCTAGTGTGATCTGCTTTCTGGCTCTAAAATTTTGCCTTTCCTGGGCATTTCGTATAATAGAATCCTATAATGTGTTGTCTTTTGTGACTGGCTTCTACCATTTAGCATGCTGTTGAGGTTCATCCATGTTGTAGCCTGTATCAGCAATGCCTTCCTTTCGTTGCTGAACAACACTGCATCTATGCTTTTTACATTTATTGTTCGTATTTCTTATCATGTTAGGATTTTAGAATTGGTGGGTGCAATTACTGATTGCCATTTTATTTAATAGAACTTTCTGTGGTGATGGAAATGTTCTGTGTCTGCCCTGCCCCATATAGTGGGTGACCCCGAGCCGCATGTGTGTTGAGCACTTGAAAGGCAACATAATAAAATGTAAGGGGCCAGAAGGATGTAAGGGAGGTTAACTTGGCCCAGCCATTTCCTTCTCAAACTGCTACTCCTGCCTTTAGCTCTCAGGTCAGGACCTCAGATGGCCAAGGAGCACAGTTGCTGGGGGTCTTTGGTCATGCAAATAATAATTTTTATTTGTGTAATGAGGTGAAAAGGGTTGACAAACACTGACTAGGGGCCCCTCCTCTGTCTTCCCACACTGCTGTAAGCCCTTATTGGGTGGGAAGGCCGTGGCCTGCTTGTTTGTACTCTTCAGTTACGTTAAGAACTGCCTTGTACAATGTCATTTACCTACTTAACTAGTATTTGTTGTGTAAACAATTGAATTATTTTTCTCAAATCATAGCTGTCATTATGCTCCAACTTAGCACTAAGAAGAGGTTTTTTTCTTTAATGTTCTTGGTCTTAAAGATAAAAGCTAGCTCTCCCCCACCACTACCACCATATATACCTTTTATATAAAGACTTTTATTCTTAACTTTTGCCAGGACAAAATTATTTTGTTAAAGTCACAGGATGTATTTACTTCATAAACATGACCGTTGTGTTTGATCAAGACTATACTTCATACCCAGAATTTAAAAAGAGAAAGGGAAGCCTCTGTAACTCCAGGCCTCAGCTCCGACAGCCGCCCATCTGGACAAAGGAACCAACGATGATGCTGGCTTCGGTGCTGGGGAGCGGCCCCCGGGCGGGCCTCTGCTCTGGCCCCTCCTGGGGCCCGCACTCTCGCTCCGGGCCCGCTCCACCTCGGCTGCTGACATGCACCATGAGGAGATGGGGCAGGGACACTGCAAAGCTGCCGTCTCCTGCAACACAGGCAGCTGAGGGTCTGTCACCCCCCCGCCATCCATGATGCTCTGTCCTGGCTTTTCATTTTCAGCCTTCTCCTTTGGACTACAAACTCTTCTTGTTGTGCTTGTAACCAGTGCTTAGTAGAATGCCTTATATATTAATGTATACTAATTGTTGAATGATCTGTTTGAAATGAGAGTATCGGATAGGGAGTGAGAATGAGTCCTGGTTCTTAATGGTTCTCAATAACATACCTAATGTTTTTATCTAAAGATGTTGTGAAGTGTTTGAAGATGTATATGAAGAGTTAACCTAACATTTCCAGTTCCATGATCTTTTTTTTTTTAACACCTATGCATTCAAAACCTAAGTAATTTGGTCAAGATTACTTGTGTCAGAGCTTGGAATCAAACCTGTGTCTGAGTTCTAATACTCTGTTTCACAGCTTTTCTCAGTTATAGCACTAACTTGTTAATTAATCAAAGCTAAAACTGAGGATATTTAGAATCATCATGGCTTATTATTAGTCTCAAAATTTTCTTTTGGTGTTTACATTATGTTTGATTATTGATAGCTAGTACCTTAGTTTCATAAAATTAGGGGTAATGTGCCCTTATATAATAATGCGATGTTTTAAACTGTGCTATGGTTTCTGGGGAAATTTCACTGTGTAATGGATTGATCCTTCTCTATGTTTCTTTCCATTCTCTCTCTCGGCATCCTCATATAGCAAATATATATGTCTGTGTTATGTGAGTAGGTGTACATATAATTAAAACACCATAAAAAGGAAATAGGCTGCCCGAGATATTAACTGTTAGAAGCATGCTACAAATCAAATGTTAGAACCAAATGAAATATAATGATAGTTTGATGTAAACCTTATGATGACATGAGGATTTGTGAAATTACTATAGTTTTTTTCCCTCAAGCGTTTTCAGCGCAAACTCATTATGTGTGAAGCACTAGCTGGAGTCCAGGGTAATGAGGTAGAATGTAAAACACTTAAGATGTGTCCTATTCCTGTTGTGAAGAAGCTCACAGCCTGGTAAATAGAGGAAAACCCAATTGAAAAAAAAAAACAAATAACAGTAGCTACATAACATTTTAGAATGCAATTTGTAATTCATTTCAAATTAATTACAACTGTTGTAGGAATTCAGGAATAGGAACAAAGTCATCTAGATTGATCGATGGCTGTCTATGGTTTGTTTTTTTTGTGGGGCTTTATTTTTTTATCTATGGTTCTTAAAGGGTGTTTGGAATTTGTGGTAGGTGGACACAAGTGATAAAACGTCATCTTACTTTTTTCTTTTTTTTTAAATTTTTTATTGTTATGTTAATCACCATACATTACATGGTTAGTTTTAGATGAAGTGTTCCATGATTCATTGTTTGTGTATAACACCCAGTGCTCCATGCAATACGTGCCCTCTTTAATACCCATCACCAGGCTAACCCATCCTCCCACCCCCCCTCCCCTCTAGAACCCTCAGTTTGTTTTTCAGAGTCCATCATCTCTCATGGTTCATCTCCCCCTCTGATTTCCCCCCCCCTTCATTCTTCCCCTCCTGCTAT